>NW_024467119.1:77761893-77921893 GCF_017591425.1 Ochotona curzoniae | reverse complement strand
AAACTCCAACAATCCCCAAGAGATTTTCCCCATTTTACTACAATACTGTAGTCCTTCATAAAGAATCATAATTCTACCAGTGTCTTCTTTACGTGTATCCCAACAGTGTTGGTAAAGACAACGTCAGACAGTCTAGTATTGTTGCCCTCATTCAGCAGCAGCGACACTAGAACTATGAGGCACGCACTTGAGGGTCCGGAAAAAGCCAGAACTGCAACCAGACCCCTCACTGCCAAAAGCAGCTGCGTTTAAATCCTTATCTCTGCTGCTCCTGTCCCCATTGGTCTAAGCTTTCCTCCCCACTTCTCCAGCCCTCTTTCCGCCATCCTTCTTCCCATATTTCTTCCCGTTCTTTCTGCTGCATTTACCTGTTCTTGTGCCCCTCTCTCTGTACTGATTTTACTGCTCTTGTACTGCTTCTGTATCCCTCTCTGCCGCTTACCCTGCCCATACGCCTTAGCTTTTCTACCCAAAGATCTTAACATTTCTTCCCGTCTCTGCTGCCCCGTTCTTTCCATTTATCCCAGTCTTAGTCATCGTCGCCCCTCCCCGCCCTGTCTCTCTGTCCGTCCCAATGTCCGTCTGTCGTCTGTTCTCCTGGCCTAGCTTTCAATGGCTACTTTTATACGGTTCTCCATCAATCACTTCTCTCCGTGGGTCCACTTGGCACTACGTGATAGGCCAGTAATCACAGCGAGGGCATTAGCCAATCCCTGTGACTTCCTGCTTACCTCCTGGGGAGACCAACTCCATCTCCTGGCCCTGCGCCAGTCCCCAGCTTGCCACGGCCCCTCCCAAATCCCAGGAGCAGCTTTAGCCCCAGTTCCCCACACAACATCCATTGTCTACATATGTCCAACAATTTCATTGGGAATCCATCTTTTGTCTGGAAGCAGGGATGCATGCTGTATTATACCGCCACCCGTCTTCTGCTATGGTAGACCCCAGTACTCCATCACTTTACATTTCCATAATTGAGAACCCATGAAACAAAGTCAACAACTGGTATCAGTTAGAGCAGCCACAATAATCAACAACTTACAACACCATGAAAACAAGTGTCACTGAGTAACAAACACATTAGTGACAAAAAGGAAACACAAAAGTCTCCTGAGTAAAATGATCCCACTGTGTAATCCACAATCCAGTGATGAATTTGACAAGTGAAAAGAAATTATTTGGAATGAACAAAACTGAAATTAAAAAAATCAAAACACAAGTGATAAAACAAACAAAACAGAACAGTATGGATCAGATTATTGAACTTACACTTTCCCTGTTGGTTTCCTTATATAGGATAGAACATACGGTATTTGTTCTTTTGTGATTGACTAATTTTACTGAGCATAATGATCTCTAGTTGGGACTACCTGGTTGTAAATAGTATATTTTCATTCTTATTAATAGCTGAATAATATTCCATGAAGTAGATGTACCACAGTCTCTTTAACCACGTCTTCTTAAGGCTCTAGATTGTTTCCATGTCTTTGCTATTGTAGATCATGCTACTGCAAATATAGGATTACAGATCCCTTTCTCATACACAGATTTCATTTCCGTTGGGTATATTCCCAAGAGCAGGATAGCTGAGTCAGATGCCAGGTTTATTTGCAGTTCTGTAATCATTTTTCCATACTGATTTCGATAGTGATTGTAGTAGCCTACACTCCCACCAACAGTGAAGGAGGGTACCTTTGTCTCCACATACACGCCAGCAGGCATTCTTAGTACAGTTCTGAATGTGGGCCAGCCTCACTGGAGTTAGGTGGGACCTCAATATGGTTTTTATTTAGATTTCCCTGACAGCTAGGGGGAGCCTGAGCATCTTTTCATATGTCTGTTAGCCATTTGAATTTGTTCTTTTGAAAAATGTCTGTTTATTTCCTTGCCCATTTTGTTACAGGGCTGTTTTGTTTTCCTTTGTTTGGTTTGGTTTGGTTTTTTGCTGTCCTTGGGTTTCTGAACCTCTTTCTACATCTTGGATATTAGTCCCCTACCACTTGTGTAGTGTGCAAAGGTTTTCTCCCATTCTCTTGATGTTTCTTCACTTTCTTAGTTCTTTCCTTTCCTGTAGAGAAGCTTTTGTTTAAAGTGCTCACATTTCTTTATTTTGGCTTTGACTTCTGTGCTTTTGGTGTCTTTTCCAAAAAGACTTTCCCTGTTCCTATATCTTGGAGAGTGCCTCCTTTGTTTTCCTTTAATAGCTTGATGGTTTCTGGGTCCAGATTTAGGTCCTTGATCCATTTAGACCTAATCTGCATATAATATGACAGGTATGGGTCTTGCTTCTTATAATTCTGCAACCTGTTACTCAACTGTCCCAACAGCATTTGTTGAATAGACCAGGCTTTTTGCCTGGATTGTTTTCAGTTTTCATGTCAATGATTAGTTGACTATACAATGTGTGGGTTCCCTACTGGCATTTCTATTCCACGGATCCACTGCTCTGTTTCTATACCACTACCAGAGTGTTTTGATAACCACTGCTCTGCAGTATGTCTTGAAGTCTGGAATTGTGATTCCTCCAGCTTGGATTTTATTCTTCAGGAGAACTTTGGCTATTTGTGGTCTCTTGTGTTTCCACAGGAACTTCTCTATCATCTTTTCTATTTCTGAGAAGAATGTTGTTGGGATTTTGATGGGGCTTGTGTTGAATCTGTATATTACTTTTGGTCATTTTATGATGTTGATACTGCCAATCCAAGAACATGGTAGGTTTCTCCATTTTCCTTTTTTAGTGTTGTACAGTTTTCCTCAAAGTAGTCTTCCATGTGTTTAGTTAGCTTCATTCCTAGGTATTTAAGATTCCTCTCCTCTATTTTAAAGGGGACTGTACTTAAAATTTCTTTCTCAGACATGCAATTATTTGTGTACACTAGTGTCATCAACTTGAGCTCATTAATTTTGTATCCTGCTGCCCTGCCAAAGTCTCTTATGAGTTCCAATAGTCTCTTGATTGAGTCTCTTAGTTCTCCTATGTAGAGAATCATGTCATCTGCAGATAGAGATAATTTCCTCATTTCCAATTTTCATTCCCTTAATTCTTTGTCTTTCCTATTAGCACTGGCAAGACCTTCCAATACCATACTGAAGAGTAGTGGTCACAACAGACATCCCTGTCTAGTTCCAGATTTTAGCGGAAAGGCTTCCAATCTTTCCCCATTTAGTATGATGCCAGCATTGGGTTCTTCGTAAATTGCTTTGATTGTGTTCTAGAATGTTCCTTTTATGCCTATCTTGTTTAGGGTTTTTTTTAAGATTTATTTTTATTATTTTTTATTGGAAAGGCGGATATACAGAGAGGAGAGACAGAGAGGAAGATCTTCCGTCCGTTGATTCACTCCCCAAGTGAGCACAACGGACCATGCTATGCCGATCCCATGCCAGGAGCCTCTTCTGGGTCTCCCACGCGGGTGCAGGGTCCCAAAGCTTTGGGCTGTCCTCGACTGCTTTCCCGGGCCACAGGCAGGGAGCTGGAAGGGAAGTGGGGCTGCTGCGATAGAACCGGCACCATATGGGATCCCGGGCGTGCAAGGCAAGGACCTTTAACCCCTTGCGCCACCGCGCCGGGCCCTGTTTAGGGTTTCCAGCATGAAGTGGTGTTGGAGTTTATCAAATGCCTTCCCTGCATCTATTGAGATGATCATATGCCTTTTATTTTTCAATATGCTGATGTGATGCATCACATTTATTTGATTTGCAAATTCATCCCTGCAAGCCTGGCATGAATCCCACCTGGTCCAGGTGAATGATCTGCCTGATGTGCTGTTGGATCCTGTTGCCCAGTATTGTGTTGAGGATCTGTGTGTCTATGTTCATCAAGCATATTGATCTGTAGTTCTCTTTTTCTGTTGTTTCTCTATCTGGCTTTGGTATTAAGGAGATATTGGCTGCATAGAAAGAGTTTGGAAGGATTAATTCTCTTCCTATTGTTTGGAAAAATTGTGAAAGACTGGGGTATGTTCCTCTTGAAATATTTGGTAGAACTCAGCAGTGAAGCCATCTGGTCCAGGACTTTTGTTGGTTGGGAGGGCTTTAACTACTGATTCAATCTCAGTCCATGTTTTTGGTCTATTTAAATTATTAACTGCTTCATGATTCAATTGTGGCTGGATTATATGTGTTCAAAAATCTATCCATCTCTTCTAGGTCTTCTGATTTGTTCGCATGTAATTGCTTCTAATAGTTCATAATGATTCTTTGCATTTCCAAGGCATCTGTAGTTATATCTCCTTTCTTGTCTCTGATGCTATTGATGTATATTTTCTCCCTCCTTTTTTAGATTAGTTGGGCTAGTGTGGAGTCTATTTTGTTGATCGTCTCAAAGAGCCAGCTCTTTGATTCACTGATCTTATGTATAGTTCTCTTGATCTCTATTTGGTTTATTTCCTCCCTTATTATGATGATTTCTTTTTTCCTACTAACCTTGGGATTGCTTTGCTGTTTTTCTAGCTGCTTCAACTGTAAGATTAGCTGATTTACTTGGTGCTTTTCTAATTTCTTAGCATAGCCACTGACTGAGATGAACTTTCCTCTTATCACTGCCTTGATTGTGGCCCATAGGTTTAAATATACTATGTTGATGCCTTCATTTGTTTCAAGCAATTTTTTAATTTCCTCTTTGATTTCCTCTTTAATCCATTGCTCATTTAGTAACATATTATTCAGTCTCCATGTATTTGCAATTCTTCTTGGGTGTTTTGACTTCTTGGTCTCTAACTTCATTCCATGATGGTCTAAGACTATGCACAGTATAATTTCAATTTTTTTTAATTTGCTGAGGCTTGTTTTGTGGCCTATAACATGGTCAATTCTGGAGAAGGTTCCATGCACTGCTGAAAAAAAGTGTATTCTCTATCTGTAGGATGAAATGTTCGACAAATGTCAAAGTCCATTTGCTCTAGAGTTTGGGTTAGTTCTGTTGTTTCTTTGCTGAGTTTCTGTTTTTTTGGTTTTTTTTTGGGGGGGGGGTTATTTTGTTTTTTGATCTGTCCATTGATGTTAAATTGGTATAAAGGTAATCCACTATGATTGTATTGGTGTCTATTTCTCCCTTCAAGTCCATTAATCCTTGTTTCACGTAGCTAGATACCATGGCATTTGGTGAATAAATATTTGTTATGGTGATTTCTTCTTGTTGAATGGATCCTTCATTATGATTTCTTTCTTCATCTCTTTTAATGCTTTTCATATCAGTGTCTATATCATCTGATTTAAGAATGGCTATCCCCACACCTTTTTCCTTACCACTCACTTGGAATATCTTTTTCCATCCTTTCACTTTCAGTTTACTCTGATCTTTGTTTTTTTTTTCTTTTGAGATTTATTTATTTGTATTGAAAAGCAGATATACAAAGAGGAGGAGAGACAGAGAGGAAGATCCTCCATCCAATGGTTCACTCCCCAAGTGACCACAACAGCTGGAGCTGAGCCAAACCGAAGCCAGAAGCCAGGAGCTCTTCCAGGTCTCCCACACAGGTGCATGGTCCCAACACTTTGGGCCATCTTCAACTGTTTTCCCAGGCCACAAGCAGGAGCTGGATGGGAAGTGGGCCACCAGGATTAAAACCAGCAACCACATGGGATCCCGGTCATGCAAGGCTAGGACTTTAACCACTATGCTATCACACCAGGCCCTGCCTCTGATCTTTGTGAGATTTGTCTCTTGCAAGCAGCAAATAGATGGCTTTGATTTTTATTCCAGTCCTCTAATCTATGGCATTTGATTGACGAATTTAAACAATTTATATTCAATGTTTATATGGATAGGTGGCAATTTGGTTCTGTCATCCTAGTAATGTGTTGTTCTTTGGTTGATTCTTCTGTTGGCCTTTTAGTGGGATGTTCTACACATATGCCTTTGGCTTCAGTAGCTGCTATTCCTTTTCTCTTTCACTAGAACATCTTTGAGTATTAGCTGTAGGGCTGGTTTCGAGGACACAAATTCTCCAAGTTTTTTCTTTATTGTGGAAGAATTTTATTTTATTTTCAAAGACAAAGGAGAGCTTTGCAGGATACGTTATTCTGGGCTGAAAATTTTTCTCTCTTAGAGTCTGGAATATGTCACTGTATTCTCTCCTGGCCTGCAGTGTTTCCTGTGAGAGGTCAGCTGTTAGTTTGGGATTCCCCTATTGGTCACTCGATTTTAGTCACGTGCACATTTAAGCATTTTTTCCTTATGTTCAACTGAAGTTAGTATGATTAACATGTGTCTTGGTGAAGGTCGCTTTTTGTCAACCCTGTTGGGAGCCCTGTGCCCCTCATGGATGTTGTTTCCCAATTCTTCCTGTAGATTAGGGAAATTTTCGTGTATTATTTCATTGGATACACCTTTAATCCCAGTTGCTCTTTCTGCACCTTCTGGAACTCCCATAATTCTTATGTTGGGCCTTTTAATTGTATATTTTAATTCCTGGATATTTTTTTTTTTTTAGTTTGGCCTAGCTCTGCTTCCAGTTTTTTATTTGTTTCCCCTGGTCACAGGAAATAACTTCCAATTCTGAGATTCTTTCTTCTGCTTCATTCATTCTATTTTTTTAGACTCTCCACTATACTTTATTTTGCTCCACTGTATTCTTAACTTCTGAAATGTCAGCTTTCATTTCATTCATTTCCTGTGTAACAAATGCTTTAAGTTGTTTGAACTCTTGTATTATGTGCTTCTCATTGTTGGTCAGACACTTTATAATAAGTTTTCTGAATTCTGTGTCCCCCATTTTTTCAATGTCTTCCTCAGTTAACTCTGAGAGTGGTAGAGGCTTTCGTTCCTTTACGGGGAGTCTTCGGTAACATTCATTGTGCCTCTGTCTCTTCTTTTAACTTTTGACATTGCAATCCTGTTGGTATATATTTTTTCTTAGTGCAGTTTTCTAAGATGTATTACCTAGAGGTCTACAAGTCAGTTTTATGTTCATTCAGTGTCCTGGGTTAGGAAGACGCCAACTGTCCCAGCTAACTGGTTTATCAGCAGCACTGATCTTACGTAAATATACCAGATGGCAGCCAGCAAAGCACTGCCAGAGATCCAGAGCTGTTGGCTTTCCGATTCAGGACCACACAGATTCTGCAGGACGCGAAGCTGGCACTGTCTTCCCTGTGAAATCAGCCGGGTGTGACTAGCTAGAAACGTGTCCACTCCAGCGTTTGATCCCTGTGCTGTTGGCTCTGACTCAACACCAGTCTACCCCATGGAGTCCACAGCTCCCTTTCCATTCATTGCTGGGCCAAAGTATTCAGCAAGTGGCCAGTCCTAGCCTGTCTTCACCTCTTGAGCTCCCAAAGAGAACCCAAGCTCCCACCTGGCTGTTGCAAGGGCTGACCTGTGGCCTCCTCTAGACCCCTGGTTGTCGTTGGAGTCCAGATCACAGCTCCCCAGTGGCTGGTGGGTTTTCTGTTCCCTGTTACACTGCTCTGCCGTTGTTGCCTCTTCCCTGTGTCGAGGGGTTCTAAAGGTACTTCCTTGTTGACCCCTATCTTTTTCTGTAATCTGCTCTCTGTTCTTTACCCTGTCTGATGATTCTCCGTCACCTCAAATATGTCTGCACCCTTTGCTGCCATCTTGACTGTACCTGAGAATTCTATTTCTTAACAGGAAGTAAGCAACAACATAATTTTTTCCTAAAGAAAAAAGTGAACTAAATTAATCAACATCTGTGTATCAACAGCATATCAATAATGATATACCATAAAATAACCAGAATCACAAATAACTTTTATAATCAACAGAAAAAAATTCTCCAAATATCCACAACACTTACGAAAGCATTCCTGATATTTACAACCAATCTAGATGCTAACAGTTCAAAGTTCACATAATGCCATCTGCTGGACAAACGTCCCCTTCATCTTAGAAACAGATTTCACATCATTGGGTCAACTGCTCAGCAAATTTCAAAACAAAAATGTACGACCTTAACCCCTACTGTCCAACCAGAAAAGCTTCAGTTTGATGGAAGGCAGGATGGGCAGTTATCATACCTGACAAAAACACAACAAAAGCTAGAGGTGTACAACACAGCTACAATGCCTTCTAAAAATACTAATCTCCAGGACTTCCAGGTACAAAAGGCAAGAGCTAACACAATGTTAACACTGTGAAAATCACAAGGAATCATTATTGAACATCCCAATGGATGGAAGCTTAAGAAAATTTCCAAGAAAAAGCAATTTTTCAAGAAAACAACACATACTATGTTTAAATTTAAATTCCCAATAACTGAAGAACAGCCAGTTTTGACACAACTATATAATTTTACTTAACCACAATTTTGTCATTCAAAATTTTGTCATTACAGATTTCTAGTAATATTTTTAATATAAATAAGATAGAAAATGCATATCATGAGTTATTCAAACAAAAAAGCAAAAAAGATGCAGTTTCTTTTGACATGTGTATGTGTATGCATGTGTGCGCATATGTTCCCTTAACAAATCTTAGATGATTAGAGAAAAGAATGGGGAGCTGGGAAACACAGATGATGTGACCTCAATCTAAATCAGGCACAGCAGTGATAATGAGGCATGAAAAGCATGGGGTACGAAAGGTAAAAGACAGTATTTCTAATACAAATAAACAAACTCTTCCCAAATTTCCTCAGTATTCTCAAATCATCCTTCTTTGTGCCAATTAGCCATTTATTAATCGCCTGGAAACTAGCAATATTACCTCAAAATCAAATCTCCGGGCATATCAGGTTTTGCAAGTCGCCAAATTCTGCTTCTTCCATCACCCTGCATGAACAGTTTTATTATTGCATACTGGAGCAACACAGGCTCTTGTGCTGACTTTTTTTTTTTTAAGTACAGATTACTTTTATATGTTTTCAGGTGATTTCAAGCCTTTCCTAAATCTGCATCTCGTCTTTATGAAAAGGCATCCCTAATTCATGAGAAACTCTTCTCCCATCTCAGTGTCCATCATCACATATCTCCCCCTTACATTCTCTATTTTAGGCATGTACACCCATATGCTTCTACTTAGGTAATAAGGCATCAGAAAGGGTTTTACTTAGCAGCACTATTACATTTAACCATCATGTCTCAGCCATCAGCAATATTTCAAGACTTCAAAGGAAGCCAAGTCCTTTGACAGTAATGCACAGAATGACACCAGAGGCCATGTTAAACACAAAACTCAAGTAAATTGAAAAGAATCTCTTTAAATTCACTGCTTCTAAATAATTCTCTTGGTTGTCATCTCATTTAAAAACAAAATATGTCTCCAGTTTTAAAAGGGGGCAAGCTGACAGGCACCAGTTTAGTCACACTCAAATCTTTCCCCAGGCAAATGCTTTCTTCCCTTCTAACAAAGTAATCTACCTCCACATAATAAAATTACATTAGGGTCCTTCTGTGTAATAGCTATGTCATCCCCAATTTCAAGAACAAAATTTAAGCTTCATTCCAGATGGTGTAAACTCAGAGAATTTAGCCCTCTATTTTGCTAAATTCAAAAATCTTTTATTAGGCAGGGAGGGCATAAAAAGCACAGCAAAATCACCAAGCGCTAGGGGAAGGCAGAAAATGAATACTCTATATCATGAATTCTTTCAACCTTAGAGAAACAAACACAGAGGGGTTTATAAAGGAGATGTAGTTTTTATCCTAAGTATCGCATTAACTGACCTGTGATATAAACAGATGCTTTCCAGGAGGGCAATTAACACATCAACCAATGGAGAGAGAAATCTCAAACAATACAAGTTCTCAAATACATAAAGTTGATTTCAAGCTAGTTGCGAAATACCTTTATTCTCCCAAACGGTTGTACCGGGACACATGATATATTAATTTTACATGTGGAAATTCCCAGAATAGAACAAAACATTCTTACATGGGCACACTAATGACTTACCAGTCTTAAAATGAATGGATCTATATTGATCAGTTAAACTAAATCCCTGAATATTTTTTAAAGATTTATTTATCTTTACATAAAGGACAGATATAACAGAAAAGGAGAGACACAGAGAGAAGGTCCTGTATCTGCTGGTCCATTCCCCTCCAAAGCTGAGTGCCAGTAGCTTATTCCAGATCTCCCACATGGGTGCAGAGGCCCGAGGACTTGGGCCAACCTATGCTGCTTTCCCAGGCCATAAGCAGGGATCTGAATCAAAAGTGGAACAGTCAGAACATGAACTAGCAGCCCACGGGATGCTGGCCTCATGGAGCAGAGGATTGGCCTGAAGTACTACCATGCAGGCCCCTAAATCTTCAAATTTTACAGATAAAAAAAAGTCATTATGGTTTGCAATCACATTTGGAAAATACCGCATTCTAAATATCTCTCCTGAATATTCTCAAATCACATTGTGTGTATCAAAGATTCAAGAAGGCCTGTATAAAAGAAGCCTGCTTGATTTTATTAATCCAATGTTTCCTAATGTTGTCATTTTTGGTTTACAGAACTTCTATAGTATTCTCAAGGAAATATATTTTAAGATAACATTCTCAATGAATAATCTATGACTCTTAACGAGTACTTAATAGTAAGATGGGCTGGGCTTCCTCTTCCAGAAGCAACTGATGAAAGTAAGCTTGTGGAAACAGCACTGTGGTACAGTGGGTAAAGCACCACTTATGATGCCAGCGTTGCTTATGGAATGCCATTTCAAGCCTTTCTATTTAGCTTTCTTGTTAATGCACAGGGGAAGTCAGAGGACAATGATCCAAGTACTTAGGCCCCTGCCACCCATGTGAAGTTCTTAGCTCCTGGCTTTGGCCTGGCCCAGAACCGACTGTTAAATTCAACTGGGGAATGAGCCAGTCAATGGAAGATCTTATTCTACTTTTCTTTTGTCCGGTTACACTGCTTATGATTATAAAAGGCCAAAATAAAAGTAAACACAGGTGACATTCTTTTCTTGCTCCTGTCTTTTAATAGCAGTATTATCAAATTCCCTGTTAAATCTGAGATCGTTTGGGGGTTGAGATAAACATATTACTTGCAGCATGTTTTCCTACTATATTTTGGGAATTTTTATAAATTGATAATAGGCATTGGGTTCTATCAAATGCCTTACCTACAAGAGTGATCAGGGAGCATGTATTTAGCCTCGTGATGAAGACACTCATCTGTTACCAGAGCACCTGCTTCAACGCCAGCTCTGGCTCCTCACCCCAGGTCCCTACCAACTGCCATCCTACAAGGCAGATTTGACAGTTTGAGTACGTAGGATGCTACCTCCCAGAGGGAACACCTGGATCTCACTGCTGGCTCTTCGCCCGGTGCACCCCTACTTGGGGAGTAAGCCAGCACATGGAAGTGCTTTCTTGTGCACACTGTCTCCTTCCCTTCCTTCCTCCCTCCCTCTTCCCCTGTGTCTCATGCTTCCCTATCTCTCTGCCTCTCAAATAATAAAATAATTTGCAAATGACCATATAACTTTTTTCTATTAATATTTAGTAAGATGAATACCATTAATACATTCCATACTATTAAACACTTCTTGAATTGCTAAAATAAGCCTCCTTTGCCGCAGCGTTTTATTTTTTAATTTATACAAAGTACATCTTCATGTGCTCTCCCTCAATTTCCTAGGAAGACTGACCAGCTGGACTGCTTTATCATGCCTGCTCTGCTCCTCACCCACTCCAGTCACACTGGCATCACATTTCGAGTTTGCTCTCCCCTTAGACCACATGCAGTGTCTGCCACGATTTCTGTTTCCAAGTATCCCTACTCCTCTTTTCATTTCAGACTCTGCTTATACATGACCTAATTATATAGGTCTTTCCTATCTACCTCATTCAAAACAGAAATCATCTTCCAATGCTTGTTTTATTTTTGTTTGTAGCATCTGTCACCACATTACATATTCACATGTAGAATACAAAATGAAATATTTAAATTTGTTTATTTATTTGAAAGGCGAAGTGTCAGAGAAAGGGAACATATGGCCAATCATTTATCTAACAGCTCTTTCTCCATATGTCTGTAGGCCACAGCCAAGAGGCAGGAACTCCAGCCAGTTTCCCCGTGTGGGTCACAGGGATCCAAGTGCCTAAACCATCACATTGCCTTTCAGGGTGCACATTAGCAAGACACTGAATTGAAAGTAGGGTCGGGGCTAGATCTTATCCACCGTAATGCACCGTAAGGTGTACTAAGCTGCACCCACAACATTCACCTCATGGAGTATACTATTTCTTATTAGCATACATTCCATTTCTATCTTGTCTGCTTTGCTCCCTGCTTATTACCCCAGGACCAAGAACGGGCCTGGTGCATACAAAAAGTGCTTGAAACATTTCGAGAGAACGAATGAACAAATGAGTTAGTACATATTTTACACACAAGAAAACTAGAGATTAAGTAAACTCTCACAGTAAGAAAGCTGAGACTAAAATCCCAGCCTACCTTTCATTTACCTACCCTTGATCTTTAAAACAAACGACAAGTGTTTAGGTCACAGACGATGCTCACAAAAACTCAGATCCTAGAGCACAAATTAACGATTGAGGTTATTGTTTGAAAATCAGAGAAAAAGTTTGTGGATAGACCCTGTAAAGTCAGAATACAACCTCAAAGAATTATTGGAATATCAAATTAAGTGAGCTTGGATGAAAAAAAAAATTCAGTGAGTCCACCTCTTTCCACAACTGTTAGCCTTACAGCAAGCTTCACAAAGCTCTGACCTTCACGCACATGTGTCCTCAGATATACAAAAGATAAAATCAAATGTTTCAGACACCGACATGCTAGAAACACTATGCCATGGAACTGTACAGACTGGGACCAGTACAGACCTGGTTTTAGAAAACTAGTTGCTCAGCCTGCTAGCTGCTTAAACGTGGCTGGTACCATCTCGGACTGGCCTGGGCATGCAAAGGGGAGCTTCCATCCCACCAGCCACATGTAGTTTCAACTGGCGGGGGGGAGTGCAGCCTTGCCTCCAGGCCCAGGAATTTCAGCCCACCGCTGCTTCAATGCAGCTGGTGCCATCTTGGCAGCCAGGGTACCAATGGTGCAGTGTGAAGCCTTTTGGCCACCCAGTGATAAGCTCTGGGGACTTGGGAGTGTGGCCCTAAAAGGGACCTTGTTGTTGGCACAGGGGGGCGGGGGAGGGCATGTAGCAACCTGAGAGTTCATGTGCAGGTGATGAATGACTCCTGAGGGATGTCCATGAACACTGTCATTGTTCTAACAGGTTAAAAAAAAAAAAAAGGTGCTGAACTCAGCTATTTGGAGTAGGGAACAGGAAGACCTTTAAAGGTCAGACCAAGGTACCAGTTCACCTATGAGGCCTGAGCTGGAGCAGTTAGTATCAACCATCACCAAATATTATTCACAGGCACATACTGAGGTGCGATGGGGGGCCTCCTGGAAGAGCTGGATCGAAGTACCCACCAGTCAGAGTCGAAACAGTCAATGGGTAATGTGTGGCTGAGTCATGACATTGAGCAACACATGAGTGAATCAGGACTGGAGGTAGAATTTGTGGGGGAATATAGGTTCTCATTCCTGTGAAACAACAATCTTGACTGGTACATGTAAGAGCTGTGGCTGGTAACAGACCTGGTTGAGGTACTAAGAGTACATCCTAGCTGGGATGGGGTTCCCACTAGTGAGCATGAGAGCCAGAATAGGGGTAATGGTCTAGGCTGGACATGACTGCAGTTTCCCTCTACATGGGTGTGGACTGGTTCTGAGGAGCGCCAGACTGGGCTAGACTCCAGCAACCACTTGTACGCATGAGAGACAGCATGGGTGTATAACAGGCTAGGCTAGGTCTCGGCTCCTACTGAACCACATGAGAGCTGTGTCTGGATGCGGACCCGGTATGGCTGGGCTATAGCACCCAACAGTGAGAACCAGAATGGTTGTGGGCTGCTTGGGCAAGGTACTGTTCCTGCCAGGATGGAGGTGGACCCTACATGAGCCAAAGACCCACTGGTATGTGCAACAGCTCACTGGAAGGAGATATGATAGAGGAGCTTCGGAAACTCCTCTGTCTGAATACAGTCCTTACATATGAGCGCAAGAACCAAGGCAAGGAACAGCCCAGACCAGGCCACGTTACCAACACCCACTGCATGCATGTGGGTCAGGTCCAGGAGTGGGCCAGGCAGGGCCAGTTCATAACATCGACTGGTATATCTGAGTCCAAGGATGAGATGCGGGAGAGGCCGGGTCACAATACCAGCCAGTTCACATCATGGCTGGAACTGGGGTCTGGCTGGGCCTGACTGGGCTGCAGCACCCATCCACATGAGCTGGAACTGGAGGCAGGCTAGACCAAGCCAGGATGCAGCGCCTGCTCGTGGATGGTGAGGTGAGCCATGATAGGCAGGGGAAGGTGGATGCCGGGTCTGTGAGAGGGAGAGGGGATCCAACAAGGCCCAGTCGCCCGGCTTGGGTCCTTGGTGTGCATATACAATAGGTACTACGCCTGTGAGCCTCATGGGTGAGGGTGTCTGAGGGGCCTGGGTCACCTAGCTCAGGTCCTTGGCCAGCCTACATGATGGGTGCCAGGTCCATGAGCCACAGGGGCAGGGGTCTGGCAGGACTTGGATTGCCTGGCTCAGGTTCTCGGCCTGCCTGCATGGTGGGGCTAGGCCCATGAGCCCCAGGAGTGGTGTGTCCAGCAGGGCTTGAGTCACCTTGTTCTGGTCCTTGGTCCACCTAAGTGGTGATACTGAGCCTGTGAGTCTCAGGGGTTGGGGTCCAGCGGTGCCCGGGTTGCCTGGCCCAGGTCCTTGACTTGCCTATATGGTGGGTGCCAGATCTGTAAGCCATGGAGCTGGGGGTTCTAGAGGGTCGCCTGGGTCAGGTTCTTGTCCTGCCTGTGTAGTGGGTGTCAAACAATGACAGCAAATATCTGGGCATGGAGACTCTGAGGTCAACTATGTCAGCCAATGTTCCCTCATCCTTGGATAGACAAGATTAATAACATTTCAGAACTATCGAAACCTGAGCAGAACCCTAGGAGTGTGCACCACATCAGGACCCTGGCTTGATATGGAGTGGCCTTTCTCCATCTCTGGGTTCTAGAGCAGTTGGGAGGGTGGTAAGGCTTCTTCCCTCCCTACCCCACTCCCAAAACAAGGAGAAGAAACAGAAAATTTGGAAATACTGATCACACCCACTTTTTCCTAATCCTTGATCCATCATACTCTGATCACCTACATTAATATCATCTAAAATTTAAAGTAAATTTTTAAAAACTAGTTGCTATTTCTAATTTAAATATCTATATAGTATAAATATAGATATATAGATATAGGTAAAGTTCAGTAGAAAAGTTACAGTTGGGCATTCTTCATGCTCTTTCCTTCTGTCACTTGGATAACTTCTTTCCTCCAACCATGTTTGGTATAAAAACAAAATTGACAAACCTCCATTTATGAAGCTAAATATTTTAAATATTTGTGAAGATTTAATTAATTTGCATTTTAGAACTGTGGGGCTGAGGCAACACTGCAATGTGTCACATTTAATTTCATCAAGGTAAAGGAAAATGACCAGAGATCAAGCTAGTGAGACATAAAAATATTTGGAACCTGCAAATGCAAAAAGCAAGGCCCATTTGTGTTATTTCTAAACAGTAAATAACAGCATTTTGTAATATTTCACTACCAAATTACCAACAGTTTATCTACAGGCACACACTGAAGAAAGCCACAGGCAGACTTTTCTAACAATTCATTCTGTTGTTGTACATAACCTCCTAAGTATTTCTCTTCATTGGATTCTATTCAAAGGAAAATGGAAGGCAGTAAGATTTATGGAAAACATATTCTACTACTTAAAGCACTTTGACTAAAGCAGGAAAGATTTTAGACTTGCATTATTAGTTGTGAAATTGCATTACCTTCATTTACACTCCAACGATAGATGACCAAACTGACAGACCAGTGAAGTTCCAAAATACCTCCCATACAGAGTTCGATCTTCCATCTCAAATTCTCACCTTGGTCAAGGCCAGAGAAGACACCTGTCCTTCACATTTGTACAGCATCACTTTATACTCACAAATAAAAGCTTTCACACCAGGGAGGAAGCAAATGTCAGTGTGCTGGACACATTTCTGCTATCCTGAATCAGTTCACTGACTGTTCCTTTAACTTTCTCAGCTGTCAAGATGGCCAGACGAGGAAAAGAATCAGTAAAACTGTAAAGTGTAACCAGGTGACTCTGCCCTCAACACTCTTCAAAGAAAAGATAAACTCGGGTCTCAGATTTAAAATTTTGTTATGGGGCCCGGCGCGGTGGCGCAAGTGGTTAAAGGTCCTCGCCTTGCATGCCCGGGATCCCATATGGGCGCCGGTTCTAATCCCGGCAGCCCCGCTTCCCTTCCAGCTCCCTGCCTGTGGCCTGGGAAAGCAGTCGAGGACAGCCCAAAGCTTTGGGACCCTGCACCCACGTGGGAGACCCGGAAAAGGCTCCTGGCTTCGGATCGGCATAGTATCAGCCCGTTGCGCTCACTTGGGGAGTGAATCATTGGACGGAAGATCTTCCTCTCTGTCTCTCCTCTCTGTATATCCGCCTTTCCAATGAAAAAATAATAAAAATAAATCTTTAAAAAATAAATAAATAAAAAAAAATAAATAAAATTTTGTTATGAAAATCCCAACACTTGACTAACATGCTGCAAATTTTCAATGAAATAATATTATTAAAGTGAAGCAAACTAGAATTGTGATGGACTAAAGAGTTGATTAGCACATGTTGGGATGGGCAGGAATAGGAACTAGGCTTATGGCTGAAAACACCTGGACTCATCTGTATCCAATATCCTGGCTACATTAGGACACGGGGGGGGGGGGGGGGGCAGTATATAAGGAGAGGTGAAGGAGCCAGAGAGAGACACTTCACAGAGACTTCTACCATCACTGGTTTCCTGTCAGTGCTTCATTCCCAGACCCTCTCCCTGTCCTCGTTACTGGCTCTGCTGGCTGGAGTAAATGGCGCCCAACGTGAGGCATGGCATGAGGGACAATCTGATGGACCCCTGGACCTACAAAGGTAAGTTTAGAATTAAAAATTTTGCAGGGGCATAAATGATTTCATCCCCAGACCCTCTCCCTGTCCTAGGACACAAGAGATAATCTGAGGGACCCCAGAAATCTGAAGTTAAGCTTAGAATTAAATATTTTACAGGAGCGTAAGTAAAATTTGTCATGGGGTAAGAACTCAGGAAAATGTAGATGATTAAGGGAATCCGATATCTACTCCAGTCACAAGGCACCGACACTAAGCTTAAGGCCTCACAGAAATTCGTTGAAACTGTCTTTGATGTATCCCCATGGCTTGCTCTCCTTATAGCCACCTTTTTCCTCTGGTGCTTGATAAGAAAATGCTTTGTCATCCCCTCAAGCAGTGGTGCAACCCTTCCTTGAAAAATTATCCGTAAGAAGGGGCAGGGAGCTGCAAACCAGGGTAAGAAGACAGAGGAGACCCCAAACCAGAGTGAAAAAGAAGGAATCCCAGACCAAAGTTTGGAGAAACTGCATGAAGAAGATTTGCAATCCTTTTCTGAGGAGAAGGAAAGGGAAGAGGATAGAAATGAGTTTGCCGAGGATCCTCTACCCGTAGAGCATGTGCCCATAGAGTGTTTGCCGAGCAAAAATCTCTTTTAGCCAAGCACAAAGCCCTCTGCGCTGCCTGTGCCATCGGCGCCGTTAAATCTGGGCGCAGCTGTGAAAGATTTACAGGAGCATCTTCAGCGCCTCTCCCTTCAGTTGAGGCAGGATTAGCTATAGCCCCAGATAAAATACAACTTATTTCTCTGTTTAATTATTTGGAATTTCAACTTTTTCAGAATTGTATTAAATCCCCTAAAATTTCCATAGTCCAGATGTTTTTAGCCATCTTTAAATAGGCATTCAAAATTCAAAAATTTCAAATTCTAGGGCTTCCTTTGGTATTCTTATGAGGCCGCAAGAATACCAACAGATTAATCTCCCATTTTGTGGAGACAGTTAATCAGGTTGATTGAATTATATTAAGATTGTTTGCAAATGCACGTAACACATATCCCAGAGTTTGGGACACTACAATATGTGCATGTTACTGTCGATATTGCTCTGGATTTTTCTAGCTACTCCTCAGTCAGAGGAACAAGTCAGGCAAGCTCTAGCCATTGCAATGCATATTTTTCCATGTTGGGAACTCCCAAAAGTATTAAAACTGATAATAGCCCCTATTATACCAGCAGTAAGCTTTGTAATTCTGCTGCCTCTCCCACCATATACAATTAATTACAGGCATCCCTTATAATCCTCAAGGACAAGGTATTGTGGAACATGTCAACCATTCTATTAAGGATTACCTTATTAAAACAAAAAAGGGAAGTATAGAATTCCCCGAGAACATTTGAACCTTGTATTATTTATCTTAAAATTTCTAACACTGAAGGACAGTCAGCTGCAGATCATCATTGAAATCCGTCTTGGAAACAGAAAGATTACGTGATGTGGAAGGATCCCCAGACTGATGAGTGGCAAGGCCAAAACATGTCCTCATATGGGGGCTAGGGTCGGTTTGTGTTTTCCCAGAAAAATAAAAAGGCCCACGGTGGATTCCTGAAAGGCTTGTCCAACAAGCTCCTGCTGCTGAGTCTTGTGAAAGCTCAGGTACTGGCCATGGTGATGGCATTTGAATCAGAAGATCGACGGGACAAGCAAGTATATTAGGCCTTTATATATTATGTAAGTAAGTTAGTATATTGTTAAGCACCCCCCTTTTATCTTCCTCCTATGAGCAACAAGGTCCCGATATTTCCTGCCTTTTATATGCAGCAGCTTTGTGGGCAATGGGCATGCATTGCAAGCCCCTCCTTTCCCTTATTAAGGGAGGTAGTTATTTCTATGGAAAATAATAGTCCTATCACTCGTCTGGATTTGAGGACTCACTCACATGGGTGAACCTTAGCTCCTTGAATTTTAAGCCCGTGTCTGCCTATGTTATTCCGTTCTTCTCTTACATACAGAAAATGTCTCTGAAGTGAATTGCACCAAGGTCAGCTGCACCTTAACAGCATGCTGGAATAGTAATGGCAATACTGCTGTTGCTATTCGGCTGCCTGGAATCTTGCCTGTGCCTGTTGGGGCTAACGGAGAGGCCTCTGTTGGTCTGATAAGGCGTAAAAGAGCCTTTGACATACCTCTACCATTGTAGCCATCATTGCCCTGATGTCAGCAGCCACCACCACAGCAGCGGTGACCCTAGGACACCCTAGAGCTACTGCTGAGACCATGAACAAGTTTGCAGAATTGACTGCCTGAGCTATGGAACAACAGAACTTTATTAATGAACATGTGCGGGTGGGCATGCTTATGTTGTAACAGCAGGCTGATTTGTTGGCAGAACAGCAGCAGATGCTGTGGGATATGGTCAGGGCCTCTTGTTCCCCATCATATGCCTTTATGTGTGTTACACCTGTGTGAGTGCTATGTTTCCCAAGACCAGTAACTGCTGTCTGCTCACTGCTACCAAGCTAAAGATACTCCTAGCCATGGAACAGGGTTACCAGCCTCCCCAAGTATGGTTTTTGCAGCTGCCGCAGGCAACATGTTGAATGGCAGCCAGTGACAGGTAACATGGACCAGGCATTGAACAACCTAAGACAGGGGCTCCGTCATGCTACGGAGATTCCCCATAACAGGTAAAGCTGATAACCTGAGAGTCCACAATCTAAGACGGGCATATTCAAGTCTGCTTTAAGACAAAAAACGGGGGACCTGTTGTGGGCTATGGAGTTGATTAGTGCTCTTTGGGATGGGCAGGATCAGGAACTGGGCTTGTGGCTGAAAACACCTGGACTGATGGACTCATCTGTATCCAATATCCTGGATAAATTAGGACGTGGGGGGGGGGGGTAAAAGTATATAAGGAGAGATGAAGGAGCAATAAAGAGACTTCACAGAGACTTCTACCATCACTGGTCTCCTGTTGGTGCTTCATCCCCAGACCCTCTCCCTGTCCTCGTTACTGGCTCTGCTGGCCAGAGCTTAGAATCAGTTTTTACATCTCATGGGTCAAGTAAACAGACATTAAGAAAGAAGTTTTTAAAGATATATTTATTTGAAAGAATTACAGAGAGGGGGAGTTACAGGGAGATCATCCATCTGCCAGTTCATTCCCCAGAGGGCCACCAACTTGGTTCAGGGTGAAGCAGGAGCCAGGAGCTTCACCTGGGTTTCGTGTGTGTAGTAGGAACCTGAACACTTGGGCCATCTTCTACTACTTTTCCCAGGTGAACAGAAACAAACTGGTTTATAAAGTGCAGCAGCTAGGACATGAACCAGCACCCATACGGGAAGCCAGTGTCATCATGGAAGGTGACTTAACCCACCATCCCAAAACAGCTCCATGAAACAATTTTTTGAAATCCCATTTTTTTGTTTGGACATTGTATCACAGGGTTGAGTTAAGCAGACACTTGGACACCCACATATTTATCTCTCTTTCACTGCTTCTTTACCTTTCAAATAAATTAAAATCTTAAAAACCATTCTGTTTGATTTTATAATAAAACTTTAAAAGAAACATTTTAAAGATATTGTTCACAAAGCTAAAGAGGGAAATGATAACTATACCAGTTAGGAGACCTTACAATATGGAAAGGAGGGATTCTAAAGAGTGCTAACTGCTTTAAAAAAGAAATTTAGTCTTTTAAGAATTCTAGAGATCTTTACAAATATTATCCAGCAAATCTTTCACTTGCCAGCAAAAACCACTGTTACTAGGTTTTGATATTTTTGCAAAATGTGCAACAGAGACAGAAATGTTTCAGGAAACATTAAGGCAAAGACAGAAGTACTTCTGTTTTTAACTTGGAGGGGAAAGAGGTGAAACATAATAAAAATGGAAATACATGCAACATAAGATAGGCTTCAGTAAGCAAACGGATTTGCAGGGCTTTTTTATGCAACAGTCTTGTCAGAGACATGCAGGAGAAATAACCTTCAAAAATGTTAAAATTCATTGAAAAGCAAAACGTCCTTTTAAGCTATTAAGGCAAAGTTACTTCAGCACTGGATCAGAAGTCACCGAGACGTGCTGCATGTTTTATAATCCCAATAAATAGACTAGCACAGGAGCATGATCACTTAGATTTCTACCTTACAAATTTGGAAGCAACAGATGGTCAGAAGCATGAACAGGCTGACAGAGCTCTTTCACATGAAATTCCTAAGGCAGGAAACATTAACATGGTGAAGTATCTCAAGTTGTTACAAAACACACAGCAAGAGGAAAGACTTTTTCAGAGGTGGTACATGTGGCACACTGCACTAGTGTTTGCTACCACGTTTTTACCACCTCGACCTTGACCCTGGGGCCGTGATGTCCATGAAGCCAAGGACAGGGCTGCATATCATCTGTACCTATCAGCTACCAAAGTCAAAGAAATGAACCAAGTGTTTAATCAATTAATATTTCTTAAATTCTCCTGACCAAAAAAAAACATAATAGTATTTGCAGTCTGTGAATTTTACTTCCATTAAAAAAAAATCCATGGCCTGAATATACATTAAAAGTCAACTGACATGAAAGAGCCTTCTTAAATTATTAAGGGGAAGTTACTTTAAATTCAGATTCACAGTCACCACCACACTGTGGCCTCATGGTAATATGTTCAACAATAAAAAGTACACCTTGTAATAGCACGTCTGTTTCTTAACCCTAAATAAGTCCACTGTCTATCCAGATAGGTGAGTGTACCACTTCAAAATACCCACGTTGTTACGTAAGGTCTCTGGGTCAGCTAATTGGCACACTGTTGACAGGATGACTTATCCCCTTTATTTAGATGCAAATTGATTCTATAACACTAGGTTCCACTGCAGGTTGCACAGACACATGGTAGGTATACCTGTTCGGGAGCTGCTGAATGAAGCCGCTACCCCTCATGACCCTAACTCTCCTCAGCACTAGCGGATCCCCAGACAGAATTTCCCTGAGGCTGAAACAACAAAAAACCTCATTCTTGGAAAAATGAGCTCTTTGGCACCAAGCTTCAATTTGGAAAGGTCAAGTCCATTCCAGCAGTTAGCTAACATCACGCCCACTGTCTGCCACATAAATTCAAATCCTAGAGCAAAAATGCAATATGGCCACAGGCTTTTAAAAAAAAAAAAGGAAAATGGAAACTCAGCAGAAGGAAAGTGCAAAAACAATATGATTTACCCAGCCTCAACTGACAAGACTGACATCAATGGTTAGAACATGGAGTTTTTGATAATCAAACATGAGGATTCACTGAATGGATTCTAAGAAGATAGGATAGGAACTCTCTTCATTCTAAATATTGTTCAACAAATTGCAGATGTACAAACTCTTAATAGAGCTACAGCAGGGAGCTGGATGGGAAGTGGAGGGGCCAGGCCCACCAGAAACCAGAAAACCAGCAGGGCCCTTGTGGCAGTGAGGGAGGGTATCTGGATTTCCTGGGGAATGAGGATTTGAGGATGTGTAAGAATGGGGCACCAAGGGAGTGTTTGACAGGTAAAGAAAGACTTTTGGGGGACTCTAAGGACCAGGTCATTACCCTCACAGGTGAGAAATGACTGTGGGCAGCTTCCATGGACCAGGCCACTACACTGACAGGTAAACTAGGGAGTTGAGATGGAGAGATTTAGAAAGGGGAAACCAGAGGGTATGTCTGAGTCTGACCAAGGAATCCGTAGAAGACCTGGGCTGAGCTAAGTAGCATTACCAGTCGCCTGCCAACACATAGGAAAGCCAGCACATTGCAGGGCCTGCCTGGCAGAATACAGCTGCAATACCTGCCAGCAAATGTCAGGGCAAGGAGGGTAGGCCATGCAGTCCTGGGCCATGGCACCAATCAGCTCATGAGAGAACTGGGTCTGGGGGAAGATTCTGTAGGGAATTTGTGGGCTCACCTCTGTGAGACTGTAGTACTCGCTCATTTACGTGAGAATCTGGAGTGGTCCTGAGCCAAGCCAGGCACAACCATGGAACTAACACTCATGGGACCTGGGGTTGTCAACCGCCCCATCAGATTCAAGCTGCAGTACCTGGAGATAAACCTGAGAACCAGGTCCAGGAGTACGCTGGGCCAAGTTGCAGCACCCTCCACTACATGCAGAGGCCAGGAGTGGGAGTAGACTATACTGGGCAAGGACTAATGCCTACCAACATACATTAGATCTAGGGCTCGGAATGGGCCTGTTGAAAGAACTTGAGAAACTCACCTACTTGGCCACAGTTCCCACTGGTAAGCATATGAGCTAGGGCTGGAGGTGAGTCAGGCAGGGCTGCATCCTAGCTGGCAGGTGCATGCGCTGGGTCAGAGACAGAGTGGCCTGGGTTGGGCTAGGCCTTATCACCTGCTAGCTCACCGAGAAGCCAGGGCTTGGGGTAGGTGGGCTACAGCACCCACTGACAAGCACTGGGCTTGGGTGTGAGCCAAACCAGGCCAGGCCAGCCTGCAGCATCTGCTGGCAAATGCCAACTCTGGGAGTATGCCATGCCAGCTTAGGCTAAAGCACCCACAGGTTTGCACAAGATCCAGGGCTGGGAGCAGACTCAGAGGGGAAAATATGGGATGCCCCTGCTGGACTGCAGTTCTCACTGGTGAGCACAAGAGCCAGGGCAGGTGGCACCGCAGGAGGGGCAGCTCTTCTGGACAAGCTTTGCATTAAGTGTCTGGGTCTGTAGAAGCATCAAGGTGGACATCGTCAATGAACAGACCCTGAAAAGATTGGATCCAGGAGCAATGACAATGACTCAGAACTATGAAATCCACTCAAGTAATACCCTCGGTACATGCTTCCCCCCATCAGGGTCTTTAAGGCATAATCAAAGAACCATCTCCCACCCCCAGGTGCTGATGTAGTTTGACAGCAAGAAGCAACCCTCTCACCTGCTCTTCTTCCTTCCCTTACTGCCTCCATCTCAATCCTCTCCACCTTGAGGCCTCTCAACTATGTGAACAGTACTAAAAAATAAAATTTAAAAAAAAAATACAGGTACTCTTTATTCCGTCTCAAAAATGCCTAAACAACAAAAATACGCACAGTCATTTGCTCAGTTTTGTTTTTTTGTTTTGTTTTGGTTTGCCTCATAATCAAACCTCTTTGCTTATTAACACCTTTTCTTTGTTTTTTTTTTTGTTTTTTTTTAAAGATTTATTTTTATTGGAAAGGTGGATATACAGAGAGGAGAGACAGAGAGGAAGATCTTCCATCCAATGATTCACTCCCCAAGTGAGTGCAACAGCCGATGCTATGCCGGTCCGAAGCCAGGAGCCTCTTCTGGGTCTCCCACGCGGGTGCAGGGTCCCAAAGCTTTGGGCTGTCCTTGACTGCTTTCCTGGGCCACAGGCAGGGAGCTGGAAGGGAAGCGGGGCTGCTGGGATAGAACCGGCTTCCATATGGGATCCCAGGCGTGCAAGGTGAGGACCTTAACCACTGTGCCACCGCTCCGGGCCCTAACACCTTTTCTATGCCACAAACTTCAGGGGACCAAAATAAATGCGGCATTTTGCTATCCTTTTATGGATCCCACCAAAGTGAAGGAGTAACCCTGAGCAAAAATCCTTTCCAGAATGTTCTGATCCCAAACTTCAGCACGAACATCTTTTAAATGCCAGCTTGCCTTTACACACACCTCTTTGCTAGCTGGACCACAGATAAACTACACTTGCAAAACAAAAGTAAATTAAATACTCGCATGTACAGTTTTCTGTTTCTACGTTCTCAGGCAAAAAGGATAAGTGGAATCAGCTGAGGTTCTGACCTCTGGTTTCAACACAAATGGAACCATCCTGCCACATGGTATCTTAACATGCAAAGCACAATTCGCAAGTTCATTTATCACTTGCAGAAGACACTGTGCTTTTATGAGAATTCATTTATGAGAAGCTCTTAGCTCAATTTTCCCCTTAACCTTCTCAATTTATCTTGCATTTGCTACTCTTTCACAGTAAACTTTTATGTGCAGCTTTAAGCCTATGTAATGTAAGTGATAAGGGCACTAGTCTTTGAAACCCAGAGAACAATCTCATGAAAAATGATGTGATGCTACCAGCTGCAAATGATTTGCCCTCTTTTGACCCAACATACTAAAAAATTTGATGGGGCAGGATTTTGTGAGATCACACTGGATGACAAAAGAATAGAAGCTGGAACCAGCTTTCATATGACTGAAAATTGAGAAAATTCTATGTCTGTCTATAAGGGTTTATTAAAAAAAAAAAGCACTAGAATAAAGAAGAACAGAAGAAATTCACAACTTTAACATGCCCCTTTTCCTTTAGAGACAATAATAATAATGCCAGTAAATAGACAAAATGAACTTTGGAGACATCTCTGGGCATAACCCAAACATACTTAGAAATAATCAGCGCATGAACCCAGCAATTCAAAACTTTTAATGACTGGTAAACCTGGTGATACTGGTTCCCCCTGTTCTCTAAGACTTGGCGTCATCACCAGCAAATAGGGTCATTATCCTCCTGCTCTATATGCCTCCCAGTATCACATTTTTAAAGAAAGTATATCTGAAATGACAGCATACACCGCAAAAAGTACTATCTAAAGGAATCTCAGCTGCAGGCAGGAACAAGTGAGCATCATCCCCAAACATCAAAAATGGAAAAGACTGCACCAAGAACAGAACCAGTCTTACTCTGTACCATTGAACTTACATAGACAAGTCAGGCAAAAACGGGACTGCCTATTTTTTAACTGAAACCACTTCCATTCCAAATGGCTGTAAATTTTGTGGAAACACCTTTAAACAGTTCATCAAAAGCAAAAAAGCAATGGTTAATCACTTTCAAGGGGTAGTAGTAACGGAAGGAGGAAAGAGGGGAATAAATCCTTTTACTAAATCGAATCAAAACTACACACCTTCAACTAACAAAAAGCACATCCACACATTCAAGCGAAACTTATCTGTCCAATATGACGAGGTGTTCCTGAGATCCCACGGTATGAATCTCCAGCTCTAGGCTGTTGAATGATTAATTAATCTTAAAGAAAGAATGACATGCCCCAGATGGGATCATCAAGACTAACACTGGAGCAGCTCTCAGGAATCTCCCTCAGATTCTCACTGGAGATGAGAGGTTGAAAGGTCTTCAATTCCTGAGTTCCCTCAGCAGTAGTCAAATGAAGCTCTGATAGGTCAAGCAGAAAATCACCTCCTTTGTTAAATAATCAGGCTTATCAACTAAGGCAACATCTGAAAACAGCATTCACACACATCAGTGGCTGCCTGAGAACGTCCAAATAAAAGGAGCTTAGGGGCGGCAAGCAACCTGGAAGTCCAAGCCAAGCCAGGTCATTAGTTTGGAAGTTTCTAGCACATCCCTAAGAGTTAAAAAAAAAAAAAAACAAAAATCAACAGCAAAGCAAGAAAAGTGCTGTAGGAATTAGGGGCTGTAGGAATAAGGGGCGGGGTTAAGGCACCTCAGCCACTGGGCATCATCAGTGAGTTAGTTCACCAGCACCAGTGATTCTCACATTTTAATGTAACAGGGGCAAGCATTGTCGCATAGGATGGTAAGCTGCCAGGAGGAACACTCCATTCCAAACCACAGCACCTGGGTTCAGGTACTGCTTCCATTTCTGATCCAGCTTTCTGCTAATGAGTACCTGAGAGGCAGCAGATGATGGCCCAAGGATCCATCCATGTGGGAGACATGGATGAAATTTCTGGATCCTGGTTTTGGTCTGGTTCAACTCTGGTTGTTGGAGCATTTGAGTAGTGAAGTAGCTGAACCATCTCCCCTACCACTACCTCAGTGAAACAACAAAAGATCTCTCTCTCTCTCTCTCTGCCCTGTTTGGTCTTTCAAATATATTGTTTTTCAATTTTAGCATACAATGACATCACAAAAAAGGTAACTTCCACGCTTGGGCACTACTCTCAAAGTTTCTGATTCAGTAGTTCAAGAGTAAAAGCAGAAAATTTTCAACTAAGTCTCAAGAGATGCTGGTGCTGGTAGTCAGGAAATGATGCGTTGAAAATCAGTGGTCTATACAATTGGAATCTGTGTCATCTAGGACACAGCAATCTCTTAAGCACTTTCACAGCAACCTCTAGATGCCATACTCTCACAAAATTACATCTTTTTAAAAAGAACTATGTACTTATTTGTTGAAGGCAGAATACATGAAATGAGGGGAGAAACAGAAAGACAGAGACAGGGAGGGAGGGAAGGCCAGAAGCAGGGAGGGAGGGAGGGAGGGAGGGAGGGGAGAGGAACACGGGACTTATACTCACTGTTCTACTCTACAACGACCACAGCTCTACAACAGCTGGGCCGGACAGGAGCCAGAGGCCAGGAGTCTCTTCCAGGTCTCCCACTTGGATCATCCCTTGCCGCTTTCCCAGGGACAGAAGCAGGGAGCGGCCAGGTGGGATGCCAGTGCTGTGGGCAACACTCTTACCCGCTGCTCCACAAGGCAGGCCCCTTGTCAGTAGCACTTTGGTCACACGGAGTGTTTCACCCCGGTACCAAAACCTGGGCTGAATAGATTGATGATAAACATAAGCTTCTTGATGACAGGTGAGCACCTAAAGGTAAACAACACTATGGGCAAATGCAGAGGAGAAGATGGGGCAATTCTGTTTAAAATTTTACATTCAGGAAGCAATAAACAGCACATTCTGCTAGGAAGACCGTCAGAGGTGATTTAAAACTGAGCTCCACAGAACCTTCCCCCCCCTTAACTGAAGGGCTGAGGTGGAGAGAAGCAGAGAAATGAAGGCAGATTGCAGCTTTTCACTGATTCCTCTCTGAACCAGAAGTTCCGCTTCTCTCAGATTTATGTATTGGGATAAATGGTTTCTTGTAACAATTTTATTGACCCTTTGCAGAAATTTTTCAAACTTTTGGATTTCATGATCTCATTTCTGTGACTCACTGATAACATAACAATTTTTCAAAAGCTGCAAATTATAAAAATAAAGATATCAAACCAGCCCAGGAGGCACACAGCATCAGAACAAATGGCTAACCTTCACACCACATCTGTGTCTGGGACAATGGTCTGGACATGATACTCACGATCTTCCAAACCCACTGAGGACAGCACCCAAACTCCCGCTACTGGACCCTTAAAAGCAAACTCTAAAGCCAACTATCTTGATTAATTCACCTAGCCAAGCAGATGCCTTGCACAACCAGAAACATGTCAGTAAGTGTTACATTGGTACGGTGAGACAGTAAGATGCTTTGGGGCGAACATTGCGGCACATCAAGACACTGCCTGCAGCACTGGCATCCCATATGTGTGCTAGTTTAACTCCCAGCTGCTCCATTTCCAATCCAGCTCCCAGTTAATGCTCCCAGGGAAGTGGTGGAAAATGGAGCCAAGCATTTGGGACCCTACACCCATGTGGCACACACACATAAAGCTCTTAAATCCTGGCTTTGGCTGACCCAGTCCTTGCCACTCTGGCCATCTGGGGAGTAAATCTACACAAAGAAAATCTCATTCTGCTTCTCCTTATCTCTGTAACTCTGACCTTCAAGTGGATAAATAAAATCTTTAAAACAATACAACTAAAAAGAAGGCTCATGCTCAGGACTGCAATTGGATGAGGTCACCCACTAAATAGATTTTTAAAAAAACTTTTTTATCTTGCTTTTTATTGTTACTATTTTCTTTTAATTTTGAATTTTATGGTACAATATCATAGAGACTGGGATTTCCCTACACCCTCCACAGAATCCCAGCCCCAGAATGATTTTCCCATATTTTTACAATAGCGTAGTCCTTCATAAGCAGTAAGAAATCCATCAGTCTGTTAACTATATCTTCACACTGTGAATACAGACAATGTCAGACAGTCCAGCATCATTTTGTCAAAATACATACCCAACACTATCACTGACACCATTTAATTTGGAAGTAGAGATGCATACTACATTGTATTTTGACATGTGGATACGATAGTCTCAGTTACACTATACATTCCCCAAAATGAGATGCCATGAAACAAAGTCAATAGCAGGAACGAAGTTAAAAGAAAAAAAAAATTAACAGCACCATGGAGTCAAACATGCCACTGAATAACCAATGCATCAATGAAGAAATGAAAAACAAAACAAAAAATCCTCCTGAGTGAAATGATGCCACTGTGTAATCCACGTGCCAGCAAAGAATTTCACAAAAGAAACTATATGGAACAAATAAAAACGAAATAAACATCAAAACAACATCGGTTGCAGCAAAAATAATGTGGAAAGGGTTACTGATTGTACAATTTGCATGATGGTTTCCTTGTATCCGAGGGAATGTACGGTATTTGTCCTTTCGGGGATTGACTCATTTCACTGAGCATAATGGTCCCTACTTGGGACCATTAGGTTTTAAATAAAATAATTTCATTCTTACTAATAGCTGAATAATATTCCATGGAGTAGATGTACCACAGTTTTTTTTTAACCACTACTCTTTGGACAGGCATGTGGATTGTTTCCATGTCTTTGCTATTGTAGATCATACTGCTGTAAATATAGGATTACAGATCCCTTTCTCATATGCAGATTTCATTTCCTTTGGGTATATTCCCAAGAGCAGGATAGCTGAGTCAGATGCCAGGTTTATTTGCAGTTCTGTAATCATTTTTCCATACTGATTTCGATAGTGATTGTAGTAGCCTACACTCCCACCAACAGTGAAGGAGGGTACCTTTGTCTCCACATACACGCCAGCAGGCATTCTTAGTACAGTTCTGAATGTGGGCCAGCCTCACTGGAGTTAGGTGGGACCTCAATATGGTTTTTATTTAGATTTCCCTGACAGCTAGGGGGAGCCTGAGCATCTTTTCATATGTCTGTTAGCCATTTGAATTTGTTCTTTTGAAAAATGTCTGTTTATTTCCTTGCCCATTTTGTTACAGGGCTGTTTTGTTTTCCTTTGTTTGGTTTGGTTTGGTTTTTTGCTGTCCTTGGGTTTCTGAACCTCTTTCTACATCTTGGATATTAGTCCCCTATCACTTGTGTAGTATGCAAAGGTTTTCTCCCATTCTCTTGATGTTTCTTCACTTTCTTAGTTCTTTCCTTTCCTGTAGAGAAGCTTTTTAGTTTAAAGTGCTCACATTTCTTTATTTTGGCTTTGACTTCTGTGCTTTTGGTGTCTTTTCCAAAAAGACTTTCCCTGTTCCTATATCTTGGAGAGTGCCTCCTTTGTTTTCCTTTAATAGCTTGATGGTTTCTGGGTCCAGATTTAGGTCCTTGATCCATTTAGACCTAATCTGCATATAATATGACAGGTATGGGTCTTGCTTCTAATTCTGCAACCTGTTACTCAACTGTCCCAACAGCATTTGTTGAATAGACCAGGCTTTTTGCCTGGACTGTTTTCAGTTTTCCTGTCAATGATTAGTTGACTATACAATGTGTGGGTTCCCTACTGGCATTTCTATTCCACGGATCCACTGCTCTGTTTCTATACCACTACCAGAGTGTTTTGATAACCACTGCTCTGCAGTATGTCTTGAAGTCTGGAATTGTGATTCCTCCAGCTTGGATTTTATTCTTCAGGAGAACTTTGGCTATTTGTGGTCTCTTGTGTTTCCACAGGAACTTCTCTATCATCTTTTCTATTTCTGAGAAGAATGTTGTTGGGATTTTGATGGGGCTTGTGTTGAATCTGTATATTACTTTTGGTCATTTTGATGATGTTGATACTGCCAATCCAGGAACATGATAAGTTTCTCCATTTTCCTTTTTTAGTGTTGTACAGTTTTCCTCAAAGAGGTCTTCCATGTGTTTAGTTAGCTTCATTCCTAGGTATTTAAGATTCCTCTCCTCTATTTTAAAGGGGACTGTACTTAAAATTTCTTTCTCAGACATGCAATTATCTGTGTACACTAGTGTCATCAACTTGTGCTCATTAATTTTGTATCCTGCTACCCTGCCAAAGTCTCTTATGAGTTCCAATAGTCTCTTGATTGAGTCTTAGTTCTCCTATGTAGAGAATCATATTATCTGCAAATAGAGATAATTTCATTTCCTCATTTCCAATTTTCATTCCCTTAATTCTTTGTCTTTCCTATTAGCACTGGCAAGACCTTCCAATACTATACTGAAGAGTAGTGGTCACAACAGACATCCCTGTCTAGTTCCAGATTTTATTGGAAAGGCTTCCAATCTTTCCCCATTTAGTATGATGCCGGCATTGGGTTCTTCGTAAATTGTTTTGACTGTGTTGTAGAATGTTCCTTCTATGCCTATCTTGTTTAGGGTTTCCAGCATGAAATGGTGTTGGAGTTTATCAAATGCCTTCCCTGCATCTATTGAGATGATCATATGCCTTTTATTTTTCAATATGCTGATGTGATGCATCACATTTATTTGATTTGCAAATTCATCCCTGCAAGCCTGGCATGAATCCCACCTGGTCCAGGTGAATGATCTGCCTGATGTGCTGTTGGATCCTGTTGCCCAGTATTGTGTTGAGGATCTGTGTGTCTATGTTCATCAAGCATATTGATCTGTAGTTCTCTTTTTCTGTTGTTTCTCTATCTGGCTTTGGTATTAAGGAGATATTGGCTGCATAGAAAGAGTTTGGAAGGATTAATTCTCTTCCTATTGTTTGGAAAAGCTTGTGAAGGATTGGGGTAAGTTCCTTTTGAAATATTTGGTACAACTGAGCAGTGAAGCCATCTGGTCCAGGACTTTTGTTGGTTGGGAGGGCTTTAATTACTGATTCAATCTCAGTCCATGTTTTTGGTCTATTTAAATTATTAACTGCTTCATGATTCAATTGTGGCGGGTTGTATGTGTTCAAAAATCTATCCATCTCTTGTAGGTCTTCTGATTTGTTCGCATGCAGTTGCTTGTGTTAGTTCTCTGTATGTCTGAGGCATCTGCAATTATATCTCCTTTCTTGTCTCTGATGCTATTGATATGTATTTTCTCCCTCCTGTTTTTGATTAGTTGGGCTAGTGTGGGGTCTATTTTGCTGATCATCTCAAAGAACCAACTCTTTCATTCACTGATCTTATATATAGTTCTCTTGATCTCTATTTGGTTTATTTCCTCCCTTATTATGATGATTTCTTTTTTCCTACTAACCTTGGGATTGCTTTGCTGTTTTTCTAGCTGCTTCAACTGTAAGATTAGCTGATTTACTTGGTGCTTTTCTAATTTCTTAACATAACCACTGACTGAGATGAACTTTCCTCTTAACACTGCCTTGATTGTGTCCCATAGGTTTAGATATACTATGTTGATGCCTTCATTTGTTTCAAGCAATTTTTTAATTTCCTCTTTGATTTCCTCTCTAATCCATTGCTCATTTAGTAACATATTATTCAGTCTCTCTGTGTTTGCATGTCTTTCAAAATTTTTTAACTTATTTGTATCTAGTTTCACCGCATCATGATCTGAGAAGATGCATAATATAATTTTGATTTTTTTTTTAATTGGCTGAGACTTGTTTTGTGGCCTATAACATGGTCAATTCTGGAGGTTCCTTGTACGGATGGAAAATGTATATTCTCTTCAACGGGATGAAAGGTTCAATAGATATCAACTAAGTCCATTTGCTCTAGTGTCCTGGGTGAGCTCTGTTTTTCTTTGCTGAGTTTCTGTCAGATTTCATAGATCTGTCCATTGATGATAAGATGTATTAAGGTCATCCACTATGATTGTATTGAAGTCTATTTCTTCCTTTAAATCCATTAATATTTGTATCACATAGCAAGTTGCCTTGGTATTTGGCGCACACACATTTATCATGGTGATCTTTTCTTGCTGAATGGATCCTTTGATCATTATGTGGTGTCCTCTTCATCTCTTTTCATGTTTTTCACATCAAAATCTATATCATCTGATATAAGAGTGCCTACACCCGGCTTGTTTTTCCGTACCATTAGCATGGAATTTTTTTTCCCATCCTTTCACTTTCAGTTCCCACTGACTGTTGGTGGAACATGTCTCCTGTAGGCAACAAACAAATGGGTTTTGTTTTTTTATTCAGTCCTCTGATCTATGGCACTTGATTGATGATTTTAAGCTATTTACTTTCAGGATTAATATGGATATGAGGCAGTTTTGGTCCTGTCATTTTAGCAATTTGTGTTTCTTTGATTTAGACTTCTATTGGCCTTTTACTGGGTTGTTCTCCACATCTGCCTATGGTTTTTGTAGTTGCTTTTCCTGATTCCTGTCAAAAGAACATCTCTAAGTACCTTTTGTAGGGCAGGTTTGGAAAAGATGAATTGTTGGAGATTTTATTTACTGTGCAAACACTTTATTTAATTTTCAAACACAAAGGAGAGCTCTGCTGGGCACATTATTCTGGGCCGAAACTTTTCCCTTTTAGAATCTGGAACACGTCATTCCATTATCTTCAAGCCTGTAGAATTTCCTCTGAGAAGTTATCTGTGAGTCTGACTGCCATTCCTCTATAGGTCAAATGATTTTTTTTTTCACGTGCACATTTAACAATCTTTTCCTTATGTTCAACTGAAGATAGATTGATTATCATGTGTCATGGCGAAGACCACTTTTGATTGGTTTTGGTAGTTCAAAACTTCTCTTTTTAACACATATTTCTGAGCTAACAGTCAAGCTGTGCATATATTTCACCAGTAGCTTCAATGTGTAAGTCACCCATAACACCAACATTCAAAACCACTTGGAAGGAGCAAAGGAAAAACTGAAATCTTCTGAGCAGAAGGCTCTCCATTTTGGGATAGCAAAACCACTTGAAGTGCCTGATGTGCTCTGTCTTGGTGAGAAAGAAACAAATTTGCTATAAACAGAATGATAACAGCATCTTCAAGGTCACTTTGACCTTCATTCTGCCTTTCCCACCACTACCTACTCTTTTAGCTAGGCCAGTATGTAGAGATGGGGGTAAAAAAAAGAGAGAGAGAGAGAGAGAGAGAGAGAGAGAGAGAGAGAGAGAGTCTCACTAAGTCATTCACCTGCAATGCAGTCCCAATACGCACTGTAAGCTATACAGCTCCAATAGGCACTGTAAGCCATGCAGCTCCAACAGGCACTTTAATCCATGCAGTTCTGGTAGGCACTCTAAACCACTCAGTAAAGCTTATCCCTTCTCAACCAAAGCAGCCAAATGTCCTCAGGTTCTAGGGACCAGGGAGGGTTTGAAGAGTATCAGGTAGCAATATTATGCATTATTTCACTCAACAATATTTTCTAAGCTGCTTGGGTAATGACTAATAATCCATAGGCCATGTCAAAAACCTGCTCTGATTCCTCCAAGACTGAAGTCAGAGCTAACAGTACAGGGAACTAAGAATCCAAAGTGAAACCAAAGCACATGTTTTTACTGAAAGCTTTAATTTACAAATATCCAAAACCATCTTGAGAAGTCCCTGATATTACTCATAAAATAAATAACATTTTTTTCTTGGTACATGCAAGACAAACAATTTTGCTTGATTTTGGAAAACATTACTGTCTGTTCAGAATAACACTGCAGGTAGCAGTACTACAAAATGGCATGCATTTGGGGCTCTGCTGTTAACCTAACATGTTCATACTCTGAAAACAAATAAAATCTCTCCACAAACATCTCCTATTTACTCCAAGGCTATGCTTAGTATGTTTTGTTTGCTCTTTCTTGTATTTCTTTATTTTGGTCAAGGGCATTAGCTGAGCTTCCATGAGAAAAATGTGCACGTAGTGTGATCCTACTATAACATCACATTAGTACTTAGTCCAAGAAATGCTGCTAAAAATCCACCTTATCGTTGACTTTCTGTGGCATGAAACTTTTTGAATGCAAATATATAATGGGACAATTATAAAGACACACAAGGGTAACTTTTCTTTCCCTCAAGACAGCACATGAAAGGAACAAGAAGGGAATTTTGTATTTTTCCTTTTTTTTTTTTTTGTTTTGAAACTCAAGAGTGATAAACATTAGTGACAGAGATCCTGCATCCATTGCTTTACTGTCCAAATGCCTTTAACAACAGCCAGGGCCTGGAGTACCTCACTGCACAAACCTCAGGCCCAGCCAAGCAGCATCAGCAACACAAACCTGGCCATTTGCTGGGAAACCTGGCTGTCTCCTGTTCCTAGAGACACACGCATGCAGTATTTCATTCCACAACAAATCTTTCCTTATTTAGAGGGAAAAAAACTCTCTTCCTGCCTCTTTTCTGAATATTTCTTTATCCCCCTTTTTATCCCTCTTTCTACTGAATGTCACTCCACACACCCTGCTGGTGTCTCCCCGGAGGAGGCTGCACAGCTAACCACTGTTTAACCTCCATCACAATATCATCATTTTAAGAGACATCCTTCCTCCTCTTTGGATTCCACCCTACCTTCATCCGGTTCCCTTCAGTCTTCAAATCATCTAAGCTTCCATTTCTCTGCAAGAATAGGTGACCTATCTAAATGCAAACAAAAGTATGCTAAAGAAAACTACACTAGTGAAAAAATGTCATACACATTTCCATGCAATTATACAATGTAAGCCCTGTTCCATTTTCTGAATACAAATGCTCCAGAAATCCTCCACTCCTCAGCAGCCACAAAGTCATTCATTGCCCTCCTCCAGTAAATTCCTGATATGCTCAAAACTTTGCCTGACCTCAGTCTATATTATATTCTCAGCCTGATTTTAGATATTAAATTTTTCAGAAAGAAAAATTTTTTAAAAAAACTAGTAAACATCTTCTTTTGACTAGACTCAACAAATGAAACAAAATATGACATGGCTTGCTGCCAAAGTATCAGGACTAAAAACAGCTGATAGCATCTGAAAGGCAGAGTAACCTTCTCAAAGCATTTTACCTTTAGCTCGGCTTGAAACTTTGTGCAAGACATGAAACTTGAAACATTAACAACAGTTCAGGAAGAGAACTTCAACTCAAGACTGAAGATGTTTTGGTGGTAGGGACTAGAACAGAGACTTACAAACTAGATGAAAGCAGCCATTTTTATCAACAGAGAATATGAAATATAACATAGTTTTCATAAATGTTTTGCCACAAGACATTTTCTAAATACTTTTTTCAACCTTGGAAATTAAAATTGCTGCCTTGTTAAAATGTTTACTTCTTTGCACAGATTTAAACCTAGGAAGACCTTTAATACTGTTCCTGACTTCATTAATTCCAGCTTCCTGCTGATACACAACCTGGGAGACAACAGGGGATGGCTCATGAACATCCCCCCACATCCCTGCCCCAACACACACACACACACACACACACACACACACACACACACACACACACACACACACACACACACACACACACACACACACACACACGAAATTAGTGTTGCAGGCATTTGGGGACGGACTAACTCAGCAGGTGGAATCCATTGTCTTTTAGTTTCAGAAGACAGAAAGAGAGAAGCAAGATTGCTTCTTGAAAACATCTAAATTAAGGGATGTTTGGGTTTTTTTTAATGTACTCATTTATTTTAAAGACAAAATTACAGACGGAAGAAGGGAGAGAAATGTAACAAGAGAGATTTTGGGGGCTGCTGCCATGGGCAGGCTAAGCTTCCACCTACAGCACCAGCATCCCACGGAGCTGCTCTACTTCCAATCCAGCTCCCGGCTTATGGCCTAGGAAAGAAGTGAAAGATGGCTCAAGTTCTTGGGCCCCTGTACTATGTGAGAAAATCAAAGGAAGCTCCAGGCTCCTGGCTTTGCAATAGCTCAGCTCTGGCCATTGTAGTCATTTGGGGGAGTAAGCCAACAGATGGAGGATCAATCTCTCTCTCTCTCTGTACTCTGTAACTCTGACTTTCAAATAAAAATAAAATAAAGAAAGATCTGGTTCACTCCTCAAATTGCTCCAATGGCCAGGGCTGGGCCAGGGTGAAGTCAGGAGTCAAGAGCTTCACCCAGGTCTCCCACAAGGATGGCAGGGGCACACACTAATTGAGCCATCCTCTGTTGCTTTTTCAGGCACATGAGCTGAATTGAAAATGAATTGGAAGTGGAACGCCCGGGACATGAACCAGTGTCTATATAAGATGCCAGCTTGGCAGGCAGCAGCTTAAAATGCTTTGCTACAATGCCACTCCTTAGATAAATCTATTTTTAAAAATAAATTAAAATTATTTAATTTAAACATATAGCACTGAAATTTTATCATTTTAAATTACAAATTACTATTCACATTATCAGAATAACGTACCTTCAAGTACCAAAAAGAGATATCATTTTTAATTAGTTACAATGCCAAAAAAATTTTCCTACAGAGAAAAATTATATCCTTAACTCATGAAAAATAATAACCATTCTAAAAATAGTTACCTTGTGCTTTCTTTAACTTCATTTGTCCATAAAGCTAAAAGTATCTGTTTTGTGATGCAAAAGAATGTAGAAACCTGAATTTCAAGTTTGTGCAAACGCTCCTTCTCACTTCCCCCCCTCTACTTCACCGACCTGAAGACACAATTGTGGATTTCTAAAGTTCAACAACAAAAGTATTAACACTTCAACCCATTCAGCCACAATTCTGGTTTCTTGCTTCAGAAACCACCATGGCAAACCGACAGCACAGAAACATAACAGAGCTTAATGGGGTATGCCTCCATGAGGCAATCTTTAAAAGAGGCTGAAAAGCAGTAACTATACCCCAAACCACTCATTCCTTTACAACAGGAAGCTCAAGAAACTCTTGTTTACTAAACATAAATCATTAGAGAGCTTGCCAAATTCTGAAATGATATTCCGGATGGACCAGCTTTTCCTGTTGCTTCTAGGAAAGTGATCGTTTTAAAGCAGGGAAGCAGCACTTCCCTGGACCCTCTCATACCCTGTTTCTGGTCCCACTCCTATCCCCTTCTTCCAGCGGTATTAGGTCTCTAGCAAGTAAACTTGCTTTCTCCACTACATATACCTATTTTAAAGTCTTTAGGCAGCAGAAGGCAAACTCGGACAATCTTACACATTTGTATAGCACACTCACATTTTTTCAGGAAAAAATGTCAAGCCACAGTCCCTGAAGTTGTCTCGTGTGTTGCTGTTTTTGGTTTTGGTGTTTTTCTGTAGCATTCTCTTCAGAGCTCTGCGAGGTCTACGCTGCCGGCCTCTTACAGAGGCTGCTCTGTTCCCCAGGGTTCATGTTCACGTCTAGCCAGCCAGAATGGTTTGGCTTTAACTTCTCCTTTCCTTGTGTTAAAAGTCACTTAAGACAGAAAGGCCTTGAGAGCTACAACACACTGATCAGCCACTTGTTTGTTTAAAGGTGCTATGTTGAAAGGCAAACATTTCTGTGGCGCTGGTTAGTTCGAAAACCAAAGGTTTGCGAGGATACTTTCTTTCTTTATGACCCTTTTCTACTAAATATCACAGGAAATGCCAGCAGTGCTGATAGAGATCCACTATGCCCCAGAAAAGTGACTCTGTGGCATGTGAGGAGGAGTTGATGAGATAAAAACCACACAAAGGACAGTCCCCTGTGCCCAGACTAGAACTCGTCTAGTTGTAAAGTATACTGTAACAGGAAGCCCTGGATTAAACAGGCCCCATATGTTTTATTTCTTCACAGCTCTAGAAGTTCACATTCCCTCATACACAGCTAAGGAGTGAAAACCACCCCAGCAGACCTTGCTCGCATCTGCCAAAACCTACATCACACCCTTCTACGGAACCTGCACTGAGTCTGATTTTCCATTCCCATATCCTGCCTTCACCACAAACTCTTCCCGCATCTTCCACACCTCACACAAACCATTACTTTCCTTAGCCCCTACCAAAGTCATCACCTTCAGGGCATCTGGTACAGGTTTTCCACAGCCTGTCTACACAGAACCACACCTCACCCTGCTGTCCACTATTCCTCTAAGGCCCAGAACCTGACCTTTGTCCCAGGCCTAACTGCTTCCCACAGAGTCTTTGCTATTTTTTTCCTACCCACTGCAATTCAAACTTCTATGGCTAAAAAACACAACACATAACAGTGTTCGAGATCCAAGGTCAGTTAAACTTGCCTTTGCCTCTCATTTACTATGTGTAATGATATACGTGCAAATGACATCTCTAAGCTTCGCCTCATAAGCTGGGGGTGACAGTAATGCTCATCTCTGCTGCAAAGACAGGATAAGAAAATACGTAAGTCTGACACATATTAAATTCTCAATAAATGGTACATATTTTTATTGTGCTAATGCATTACTATTAAAACTACAAGAGTCAAAAACCGGCAGGCTTCAGATCAAAATCAGACTTTCTATGTCACCATCACAAACATTTTTAATTGTTTTTTCATTATCTTTGGAGACTTAAGAATTCTCTATTATGTCACAGTCTTTACCATTTCCGGCCTGCTGAGAATCTGCTTGGCCTCTGAGTTTGTACCCCACCATACATACACACATACACACACACACACACACACACACAGGACTACAGATAATTTATTTCCAAATATTTGTTTGTTTGAATATCAGAGTGATAAGGAAAAAGAGAGAAAGAGAAAAAAATCTTCTTTCATCAGGGTCAGCATGATGGCTCAACTGGCTAATCCTCCACCTGGCAAGTACAGCCTCCAATATGGATGCCAGTTGGTATCCCAGCTGCACCATTTTCCATCCAGCTCCCTGCTTGTGCCCTGGGAAAGCAGCAGAGGATGGCCCAAAGCCTTGGGACCCTGAACTCATGTGGCAGACCCAGAAGAAGCTCCTGGTTCCTGACTTCATAACAGCTCAGCCCTGGCCACTACAGCTATGTGGGCAGTAAACCAGCATGGATAGGTGATCTTCATCTTTCCTTCTCTTACTAAATCTATCTTTTCAATAAAAATAAGATAATTTTTTTTTAAGGAGAGAGATTTTTCTATCCACTGGTTCACTCCTTAAACGTTCCCAACAGACAGGGCTGGGCCAGGCTGAAAAGAGGAGGCAGGAACTCAATCCCAGTCTCCCAAATGGTGGCAAGGATCCAGGAATTTGAGCCATCATCTGCTGCCTCCCAAACCAACTGCCAGGAGGTTGCCTGAGAAGCAGAGCAGGGGCCTAAACCAGGTTGCCCAGTGTAGGACACAGATGTCCCAAGCAGTGGCTTCACTGGTTTCAGCACATCTGCTCAAAGAATGTTATTTTTAAAAACATTACAAAACTAGGGCAGTCAGATATTATTCTAAAAAATATATATGCTGTTTTAAAAACTATAGTAAGAGGCCCAGCACGATGGCCTAGTGGCCAAATCCTCACCCTGCATGTGCCAGGATCCCATATAGGCGCTGGTTTGTGTCCCAACTGCTCCACTTCCCATCCAGCTCCCTGCTTGTGGCCTGGGAAAAGCAGTCGAGGACAGCCCAAAGCCTTGGGACCCTGCACCCATATGGGAGATACAGAAGAGACTCCTGGATTCTGGCTTCAGATCAGCTCTGCCCCAGCCTCTGCAGCCACTTGGGGAGTGAACCAGTGGATGGAAGATCTTTCTCTCTGTATTCTCTTCTCTCTGTAGATTTGCCTTTCCATTAAAATAAATAAATCTTTTTTTTAAAAAAAAAACCTATAGTAAGGAGTCATCAATTTTCAAAACTATTATGACTTCTCAATCAGTTAACACACATATGTGAGAGGTGAGGGAAATGGAACAAATGATACTTTCCATTTTAGTAGCAGTAACTTTTGAAACATGGAGAATTCCACAGTTTCATTTCCTAGTCTGTCACAAAATGCCAAAGCAAATATAATGATGTCAGATTCAACAGAGATACTTCAGAAGCAAGGCTCAGCCCTACATGCAGAAGGACCAGCCCAGGTTCCCTATTCCAATAGTACCTGTCCATCAGCCAGCATCTGAAAGTCACCTAACAGCTTCACACTCACCAAAATAAGTTTTCTGACAATATTTTTCTGGGGTGTGCATTACAGTGTAGCAGATGGAGCCGTTGCTTCAGATGTCTGTATTCCATATAAAGTCAGGGTATTCTGAACTTCTGGAACCACTCCCTGCTAACACACCTAGGAGGCAACAGATGGTGGTCAAATACCTGGGTTCCTGCCACACACGTGGGAGACCTGAATGAGGTTCACAGTTCCTGGCTTCACCCTGGTCCAGCCTCTGCTCCTGTGGACATTTACAGAGTACATCACAAAATGGAAGCTTTCTCTCTCCCTCCCTTCCCCTTTTCCTCTCCCTTCTCTCTCCGTTTCCGTTTTTTCTTGCCCTTCCTCTTTCTGTCATTGTGGATTTCAAATAAACAAAGTTTTAAAGATACATTCCTCTATTCTTAACTAGGTCCACACACATTTCTGCTAGTAATCAACATATGATTATAATTAAGAAATCTTCAGAAGTACATCATTTCTGAGAACAAAAATACGGCAATTACAAAAAATATATAATGTACGATGATGACTATATTTACCTGTTACTTATTGATATGATAAAATTAAATGGACATAATTTTCTCTAAAATTTTCAGAAATGTCACCATCTCCTGTTATTGCATAAAGTCTATCCATCAAAAACACTACCTTTAAAATAAAGTCATTTGCTTTCAAATGCTCCAAACTTTTTCTTAAAAAGTTCAACAATCACACATTTTTCTAAATGACTACAAAGGTAAGACATGACCAAATTATCTTCATGATAACCAACAGATTGCTCTCATACAAGTCTAACTTATTTTTTAATTGGATCTCTACATCCTCTGGACAGAGCATCCAAAGTAAACAGAATCAAACTTGCCATACAGGAAAGTATTTTAAAAGGCAAGGGCACCTGCAGCTATTTCTAGGTGGTAAATGACAGGTGATTTCTTTTCTGTGTTACGTGTTTTCAAAGACTTCTCCTCTACAAAGACATTATCAAGTGGAAACTACTTACTCATGTCTTTTAACAGTATTGTACGAACCCAATAGGCACATGTTTCCCAAGGGCCTTTAAGGACACCCATGAGGAGCCAGCAGCAACACTCAGGAATGACCTCTCTACTTGGTATTCCTCATTTGCTTTCTCTTCATTTCATTTTCTGGAAAATTTAACAACAAACACTTCTTCCTAAAGTTCTGCAACCACTTACACTCTATATCACACAATTAAGCATTTATTTTTCTTAGAGTGTTTTTTTAAACTATGATTTATTTATTTTCATCTACCTGAAATACAGAGTAACACAGAGAAAGGAGAAGACAAACATTCCATCTGCTGGTTAATTCTGCTCTCAACAACAAAGGCATGAGCCAGGAACTCCATTCAGGTCTCCGACATGGGTGGCAGGAACCCTGGTATTGGACTATCATCTGCTGTCTCTAAGGACACATTAGCGGGAAGCCATGTCAGAAGCACAGGTGCCAGAACTCAAACCAGAACCCCAACATGGAATGTGGGTATCCCAATCAAGAGCTTAACTCACTATGCCACAACACCTTCTCCACAATGTAGTGCTTTTCGCTGCCAGGTACACATGGTCTCCAGTGCTCATTGCTTCTAGCAAATTCCAGGCTAGTTTCAACAGGAACCATGTTTCGTACCTGTTTTATATGCCTAGCATAGCTCTTGACATACACAGTAGACTTCTGATACCAATCTGCTAGGTATAAGCGGAACTCATCCATCAATGAATTAACAGTCAAATAAACCCAACCTTTTGCTTCTCTGACTAGAAGCAGCTCTACAGCCTGTGCAACACAAAGACAGGAGTACTCCCATGAGTCAAGATCAGACCCACTGTGGGAGGGAGGGATTCAGAAACCACCAGCTGTAGCACCGACAGAAGAGGCTTCTCCACGAGAAAGCTCCAAACTTCTGTCGTTAGAGGAAGAGATGGCGGGAGCGTAGTGGGGGTGGGGGGCAGGGTACCTCACACATGTCAAGAAAGCAGTGTAAGCAACCCCAGCTCCTTCCATTATCTCTTTAGAAAGGCCTGCGATGGCAGCTGTTTTCCTGCTCCAAGGGGCCTTAAGTCAGCAGAACAGCCTGAGGTAGAGATGGCTAATCCCTTGCTGGGGGGATGACCGACCTTTCCCTCCCCCCCATGATAGCAGTGATTATCAGTTTACAAGGCCTGCAAAGCAGCAGCAGGGTTTTAGGGTTCCTGAAGAAGGCGCTATTATCAGACTAATAATAGAGGAGCACCATATATTCTTTTCCTTCAATGGCTTTAATTATATTTTCTGTGAATTCTCAAGCCAGTGGGTGTATAAGCTGCATGAAGAAAACCATGAGTTCCATGTGTAAAATTAATTTTATTAGATCCCATCCAAAACACTGTGAACTTAAAGCTGTTAATCTAAGCAGGTTCAGAGTCAAATTATCACCTCTACAAACAGAAGTGTAGACCGGCAACATGCCGGGGTGATATAAGCACGACTGGGATTTGCTTTCACTGAGATCCAGTAGCTCTGGTGTTCCAAAAACTGCAAAGAATGATTTTTTGTCTACTAGCCTAAGTCACCAAGAACTGCTATTTAGGAAGATCCAATCCAAGCTGGCAAGGAAAGTAACACACACATAATTTTTTCTGTTTTCACACACAAGCTCAATGTAAAAGGGATGCATTTAGAAACACTCCTAACTCAAACTTCCTGGACTCAAATATTTCAGGCAGTCACAAAGCAGCATTTATGGTCAAACACACAACTCTCACAGTTTCAAAAATGTCCTTCAAAGCAACACCAGTGCACCTCCCAAACTTGTGTAGTAACCTCTGCTTCAGACTTCTGAGAGCTAATTTGCCAAAATCTTGTTCTGCTTTCTTCCCTGAACCATTTAATTTTTAGGCACATGAAACAAACATGGCCACAATCTCAAATATAAAATTTGAGGGAGTGGGAGTGAAACAAAATAAGCTTAATTGTCTCTTTTGCCTGCAACATAGCAATTTCACTGCGTGTAATACGAAATGCCTGCCATTTGGCAGAACTGGTCCAGAATCACACAAACAAATCCCAAGTTATCTGCAGGAACAAAGTTCTTGGCCCACACAAAGAAAAACAAACGGTAACCAGAATTACTGATTCATCTCCAATGTGGTAAGCCTGAATCCAGGGGCACAGACAGGATTATCAAATCATAATCCTTGGAGAATCAACTCTAACTTAGCCAAAAGATATCATTTAAAAGCCATAATCATCAATTTTCTACAACAAAATTCAAAAGGGTACTACATAGTGCTTTTTAAGTACCCAGTGTCCAGTAAGATCACCCAGCTACTTCACTCCCAGAAAAAAACTATGGTTACAAGAGTAACTCTGTGTTGCAGCCAGTTAAGCCACCACTTGGATGGCCATATCCCATAGCAGAGTGCCAACTACTCAGTTTCCAGTCCAGTTCTCACTGCCAATGCACGTGGGAAGGCAAACAGCCCAAGTACTTGGGTCTCTGTCACCTTCATGGAAGCTCCAGATGGAGTTTCAGGCTCCAACCTTCAGCCTACAGTGGCCACTCAGGGAGTGAACCAACAGATGCAAGGTCTAGTTCACCTCTAGCACTCTACCTTTTAAGTAAATTAATGAACAATTTTTTTAAATTAGGTTCTTGGGCCTGCACAATGGCTCAACTGGCATGCAAGTGCCTAGACCTCAAATGCATCTAGGTCCATGTCCCAGCTGCTCTACTTCCCATCCAATTCCCTGCTTGTGGCCTAGAAAAACAGAGGGTGACCCAAAGTCTTGGGAACCAGCAACCACCCAGCTTTAAACTGTCTCAGCCCTAGCTGTTGCAGCCATTTGGGAAGCAAAACAGTAGAGGGAAGACCTTTCTATCTCTCCTTCTCTCTGTATATTTGCCTTTCCAATAAAATAAAATAAATCTTTTTTTTAAAAAAGAGTAAACTGTTAAACACAGAAAAAAGGTCTTAATTAATGTTATTATTTTATAAAGCCAACTGGCCTCTCCATTAGATTTCCAGAAATGTGGTAACTACAGAGTCAGACACTCTCACTTTGGAAGTCCAAATCAGTATTGACAACCAACAGCCTTTATTAGCCTCCATGGTGGTCATCCTTTCCTGAAACAACAAGCTGTGTTACAGAAGCTAACCACTTCAACACTGAACACTGTCAACATCACAAGCTTTATGTATGTACAACTTTAATATTCTCTTCTCCAAGGAAAGAATTCTGTGTTACTGAACATCAAAGAATACTTTCTCAACCAGACCTGTTTCACAGTAAGAACAGTAGACAAGGAGGGTGAAGGGAAGGAAGACACACACACTTTTGAAGTGCCAAAGCTTACTTCTCAATTTTGTCAATGATTAACCATGACCAAAGGAGAGGAAAGAATGCCATATTCATATTTGCAAATAACTGACTACTGGGCAAAAGCGCTGCCCTTTTCTCTTAGAATATAAATCTGCCCACCAAAAAAAATATCCCTAGCAATATCTACATGTATATGTAAAGAATACTAAACAGTTAATGAAAGCAAATTAATTCGGGGAAACTAATTCCACAAGAGAAAAGCTCCATAAGGCAAAAAATACGAAAATTTATAACAATATGAAAATGTCTTCTTATTCTCCTTAATGACCAGACCCATCAGAGTTCCTGGGTTTGAGCACTGACCCTCATTCTGCTTTCCGGATAATGTGCACCCGGGATGACAGCAGGTGATGGCTCAGGTAGTTTCTGGGTACCTGTCACCCTCGTGGGAGACGTGACTAGAGTTCCAGGCTACTGGCTCCCACCTGTCCTCGCGCCAGTTGTTGCAGCCACTGAGAAACAAGCCAGCAAACAAAGATCCATCTGTTTCTCGGTTTCTCTATGCCTTTCAAAGAACTCAAATAATTAAGTAAGTCAAAAATATGTAAGACAAAGCGATAGAAAATAAGATCATAAACAAAGAACTAATGTGCAATTTATCCAAGCAAAAGCTGTGCAATTTGTATCTTGCACATTCTCCCCTGTGCCAACCCCAAAAGGGTTTTTTTTTTTTCTTCAACCCCATATCTCCCTATTCACAATTCAAACCAGGCACGAGGCCTGGGCTGAAGTGTGTACAGGGGAGGTCAGTGTTAAGAAACAGCCTGCAGAAAGCACTGGGAGACCCCAAAATATCTCTGAACTCAGAGTAGCCACCTGATCCAGGAGAAATAGATTCACAGTCTGAATTAAGCCCATCAAACTGGCTACTTTGGGGCTCTGCATTGTGAAAGTGCTGAACTACCTACTGCAATGCCTGTATGCCATGTGGGTGCAAATCTGAGTCCAACCTACCCCATTTTCAGTTCAGCTCGCTGCTATTTCAGAAGAAGCTCCTAGCTCCCAGCTTTGAATGGCTCAGCTCTGGCTACCAAAACCATTTGGGTAGTGACTCAGTACTGACAAATGGGTGATTCTCATATTCATTCATATTCACTCATTCATATTCATATTCTCTCTCTTCTCTCTTCTCTCTTTCCACCAACCGACTGTGTGTGCCTGTTTTTTTGTCCCTATCTTTCCTTTTCTGACTTTCAAATAAACAAATACATCTTAAAAAACACTGGCAGTTTTGAAGCTATGACTTAGGAAAAATACAGCTTGACTTGACCCAAACACTAAGAGGTAGAGTCAATACTGCCAGATTTAAATATGTGGATACATATGAGAGAGGAGAAAAGCAGAGAAAGAAAGAATGAAAGAAAGCAGGTACCACAATCCTTGACTTTATAACCAAGTCATAGTGTCTAATGTACATGTTTGTACCACTGCGACATTTTTAAGATCTCATGTTTGTGACACAGCAGATTAAGCCACCAACTGTGACACTGGCATCCTACATGGGCACTGCATTGAATCCCTGTTGCTCCGCTTTCATTCAGCTGCCTGCATCTGGGAAAACAGAAAGCTGACCCCAAATCCTTGGGTCCCTGTGCCCATGTGGGAGACCGAAATGGAGTTCTAGGTTCCTTGCTTAAGCCTGGCGCACCCCTGACTATTGTAGTAGTTTCAGGTCTCTCTCTTTGTATAACTTATCTTTTTTTTTTTAAGATTTATTTAATTTTATGTAAAGTCAGGTTTATAGAGAGGAAGAGACAGAGAGGAAGATCCTCCATCAGTTGATTCACTCCCCAAGCGGCCACAACAGATGGAGCTAAGCCAATCCAAAGCCAGGAAACCAGAGCCTCCTCTGGGTCTCCCACGCTGGTGCAGGGTCCCAAGGCTTTGGGCCATCCTCGACTGATTTCTCAGGCCACAAGCAGGGAGCTGGATGGGAAATGGGGCTGCCAGGATTAGAACCAGCACCCATATGGGATCCTGGAGCATGCAAGGCAAGGATTTTAGCCACTAGGCCACCATATTGGGCCCTCTATAACTTGTCCTTCAAATACACAAATTAGGTGAATTCTTTAAAACATGAATTTTACAAATTAACCTGAGTAGGTTTCTGTTCTTTGCAACCAATAAACTGTCTAAAATCAGTGGTATCTTTTGTCTTGTACTGCACAGTTACCAAGAGATACAACATAATGTCTGCTGTAATGTGAACATTCTGCCTTCCCCTTCATCAACCAGCTGTACAACACATAATCTTGGCTTCCACCTCCTATCATTCTGTCAGCATTCTGTACAGAATGTGAGTTGGATGGCATTGTTGAACACTATTAAGATTATATGTGATCAAATATTCCCAATAATTAAAATGTCAAAATTTAACAGTAAACATATAATGAATTCAATGAAACATTCAATGAAAACTGAGAATCATGGAACAATTAGAAAAAGGAGGAGATTGTCAACTTGCCTTACAATACGGGAGAGGAGAACAAATGGTTCAAGATTTGGAAAGAAAATGAACAAATTAGTGTGTTTCTGTATCCTCACTAAGTTCTTTAATCAGCCTGCAGGATTAGAAAGCCATGCACAAAGCTCTCTTTTGATGATCTGAATAAAACTGATTTACTCAGAACGCCATTGTCTAGATTAATCTGCACTGAAGAAAACATTTTTTTTTCACATAGAAGAAATACAAGAGACCTTTCTTGCACTCACGGAAAGCAACTATCATACATTTGCTTGTTAGCTGGGGTTCAAATCACAGCATGAAAATCTTATAATAATGTCTAAGACCTTAAACAGTAAATACAATGAGATTGAACAAGCAAGAAATGACTTCTAGAAGAGATACGGTAGGCAAGCTGCTGTGATTAGCAACCACCACCAACTGTCTTTCCTATACTTCCTGATATGAAGATCAGTAAAATCACATTTCACACACAAACCATATCTGAACATGCATATACAACATGACAAATTGCCAATTTTCTGGTTTTTTTAAACACAGGTAATTCATTTGAAGATACTGCTATTAGTAGCTATCTGTTAATTTTCTGTTTTAGTTATTTGAAAAATAGAGACAGATAAAGATTTCCTAACCCCAAATGTTCATAATAGCCAGGGTTGGGCCAGGACAAAACCAGGAACCAAGAACTCAATTCAGATCTTCGACAAGCCACAGGCATAGCAGGGACCCAACTACTCTGGCCATTTACCACCTCCCAGGAAACAACTCAGCAGAAACTAGAACTGAAAACAACTGGAGTTCCAGCTGCTCCACCTCCTGAAGTTCCCTGTCAATACACCTGGGAAGGCTATAGGTGATAGCCCAAGTTCTGGGGTCTGTGCAGTCATGTGGAAGACCAGGAAGGAGTTCCAGGCTTCTAGATTCAGCCTGGCCCAGCTCTGGCCTCTGCAGCCACTGGGAGAATAAAACAGCAGATGCAAGACCCCCTGTGTGTCTATGTCTCACCCTCTCTCTCTAACTCTGCCTTTCAATTATTATTTTTTAAATAAGTAAAAATCTTCAATGGAACTAAAACAAAGCATACATAATAAGGCTATTAATCCAGTAGAAGCTATTATGTTACTAATAAATTCTGGTAATTTAAAGTGATGTATAACACCTTACAGGTACAATGGCCTAACAGGCTAATACCTGCAGCGCCAGCATCCCTTACCGGTGCCAGTTCGTGTCCTGACTGCCCAACCTCCAATCCAGCTCCCCACTAATGGACTGGGAAAGCAGTGGATGGTCTCAGGCTCTGGGCTTCAACACCCACATTTCAGGAAACCTGAAAGAGGCTCCTGGTTTCTGGCTTCCATCTGGCTGATGTCTGCCCATTGCACCCATTTGGGAAGTAAACCAGCAGGCGAAAGATTGTCTCTCCATGTAACTCTTTCAAGTAAAACAAATAAGTCTTTTTTTAAAAAATAAAGTGATTCTCTGGGAAAATGACCAGGTAACCCTAGTTCTGTGTTATGAGATTTTGTTGGAGAATATTCAGCCCCACCCAACTCACATCAGAATGTACTGTGTTCCTGCACTCACACCCAGGCAGTGCTGGCTGTCCAAATCCCTTCGAAAATAATTTTGCTTGCTTCACCTCAAGTGTGGCTGCCAACTCCTCTACAAGTTGGCTTTGGGTAATACAGAAGTAGAATCATTAACATACATACATACATAAATAAGCAAATCATGGGAAGACATTGTTTTAGAGGAAAACTGGAAGTAACAAAAAGCCAACAAGACAATGGAAGATTCATTCATTCATCCAACAACGTTTTTGCTCAGTTCCTACCTGGCATCTATCACATGCCAGGAACATAAAGATGTCTTCCTTTGTGAAGTTAACATACACATCAGGAAGTCACAGACAACAGTAAGTACATAGTAAGGGAGAAGTGTTTTGAGGGTAGGATGAAGATACAGCATAAAAAAATAGAGAAACAGGTTAATAGTCAATCTGGAGAAAAAAAACCAAATAAATAAATATTAAATGAAGTAAGAAAAAGAACGAATTCCCCCAGAAAGTGGGCTATTTGCTTAGCGCCCCTTCTGGTTCTAAAACTCTACCATTCCAGATTGAGGAGACAGACACCAATAACCCTAACCTTCTTAAGCGGGAGACAAGATCAAAAAAAAATCACAGAACTGTTATGGCTTAAAAAGATATCAGAGACTCATCACCTGAAACTGTCATCTGACAGATGAGAAAATGGGGGACACGATTTAAGTAACTTCATCTTAGAATGAAAGAGCCCCAGAGCAGAAGCGAAAGCCAAAACTACAGTATCAGTAACTTCTGAAAGCAAAAGCTTTTCAGTCACTCTGGAAGAGATTCAAATCCATAGGGTAAAAAAGTTTATTATCAAAATACAGATAAATAAAAAGTTTATTACAAAAAAAATCTTACATAATACCCATTTCCTACCAGGCACTATTCTAAATTCTCATCATGAATTATAAACCGATTTAATCCCTACAAACAACCCTACAAAGCAGGCTCCAGAGTCAATGCTTTTAACATTAAACCATCCCTTTCTATTTATTTATGTTTAGCTTCATGGGGTATAATCTTAATCATCAATTAGGAAACCAAATTCTGAATTTTCCATTTGAAGCAACAAGAATTAACATTTGATGTTAAAAGATTAAGCCTCATTTTAAAAAATTTAGAATAAAACTTGAAATTGTATCATCAGTTTTATGCCAAACATACAGATATTTCACTGATTCAACAATGAACAGTCTTCAACTGTATACTAATTCTAATACCAAAAAAAAAGTTTACTGCTGTTCTGGTAAGGTAGGCTTGACTGGGCTTTTCATTAAATTCTCTGCTTTGCTTTTCAGAGAAAGTCATAAGGAAACAGAATGAGAAGAATTAAATTATCTTTCTTATTAGTATTTTTCTAAGCATATGATATTTCAATTATTCTATTAGAATTATTATGTTTACAGATTATATGTTAGCATATATTAACTTTAACTCAAAACTAAAACTTCTCAACACAACCAAATAGATTTTTGAAAAATGCATTATAAAATGTTACCAACTGTGTGTTCAAAGTTGAGGCCCACAGCCTTCAGTTAACTAGGTACATTTTCATTTCAATAGACTTTGCTATTCAAGAGTTTTGACCATATGTCACATCCCATTACAATTCACTCAATAAGGCTATACAGTCGTTCTGGAACTTAATCTTATAGAATATTTGGGTTCACTGACACTGGCTAACATTTATGTCTATTTCCACTACAGCGTTTTTAGAGGTGATAAGAACTTCACTACACAGAGTTCTCTCTCAGCACAGTTCTCAAAACAACCCCTAAACATCAGCGCTTCAACTGTTCCTCTCCAACCAAGTCTCTTCTCTGAGGACAGATGTGATCACTCTTACAAAAGAAAAGTTGTGACATACCATCGGAACAGCAGTATGTTCAGATATGATACACAGCAGAAAAAAATCATTATGTTGGGGCCAGCGAGATGCCGCCTACAGTGCCGGCATCCCATGTATTTCACTTCTGATCCAGCTACCTGCTAATGTACCTGAGAAAGCATCAGAGAACACTATAAGCCACTCATGTTTTCTCATTCTTAGAAGCATCTAATGTCACCAATGCACATTTTAAAACACTCAACCCCTCTCAGCTCCAATATATCCAAAACCTTCAATGACATACCACACATATGCATTTCCTTTAATTTCCTGTAGGGTTCAACATAGTACTATTTTTGAATGACGCACTAATATAAAACTCAGCCATTATTAAAGCATCAGACATATGCAAGCTAAGGTAATAACTCCAGAAAGAATTTAAAAAGCAGTAGTTGAATCCTTCTGCTCAAAGCAACTTTGAAACCTGTAAGATAGGTGTACATAACTGCTGCCACAAAGTGGAATGAAAGCCTGAGAATGAGTGCTGCAGACTTCAGAAGGGGAATGGAGGGACTCCAAGCGTTGATACAGCCAACATGCCCAAGGAAACCTGAGCTGCTATAAGCTTCAGTGCTCACAGGGTAAAAATAAACAGCTGCTGAGAGGAAGAAGAGCTATTTTTGACACTAAGATTAGAATGAAATGTATCCTGTGGTCCCTGATAGAAAATTCAGAATAACGCAATAAAACAATGTAATAAAAATTTGAGAATCTTTATACTGTAAAAAAAAAAAAAACCCACAGATATGCTCTAAGGAAAACTAATACATTTCCCACGAGGTAGAGAATACTTGGCTAAACCCTTACAGACAGCTCCATGTCTGTAACATCCACAAAAGATCCTGAGGCTTCAGTACAATATCTAAAGTATTTGCAACTTTTTTTGGCTGAATAAAATTTATATAGTCCACATCAGTAAATATCACTGTTATTTAATTAAACTCATTTTTTCTTAAATTAAATCAAAAACACTTTTATGTCAACATTTTGATATTCCACAGACATGGAAAATAGGTCATCAGTGTGAAAGAAACGAAAAGTAGCCTACATTTAGGAACTACTATTTTTAAAACAAACTTCCAAAAAGCAATCTTATTTGATATTCATGTGTTTCTGCAGAGGTTTTTGTGTGCCAGTTAGGGTTACATCAGCAAAGCTTTATATTCTTTCACTTTGTGAGAACTGACAGTGATTTAAAGGGAAGGATGACCCTTTGCCAAGTTTAAAAATAGAGGAAATTGCTCATCTGAGGCTAAACAGAACACATCCAGACATCAAAGATATTCCTTTAATTAATTAGTTGGTTAGTTCAGAGGAGTTTTATTACAATGGAGTTCAGTTCCTCGTCTGGCCACTGAAATCAAAGGTCTTTTACAAAAACAAAACAGAAAAGTCTTCTTTTGCTCTCCAAGATTTATTTATTTTTATTAGAAAGGCAAATTTACAGAAAGGAGAAAGATTTTTCATCCACTGGTTCACTCCCCAAATGGCTGCAAAAGCTGGAGCTGAGCTGCCCGAAGTTAGGAACTAGGAGTTTCTTCTGTATCTCCCATATGGGTGCAGGGTCCAGAGAGCTGAGATCATCCTCCACTGCTTTTCCAAGCCATTAGTAAGGATCTGGATTAGCAGTGGAAAAGATGGGACACGAATCAGCATCCATATGGTATGCCAAAGTTTGCAGGCACAGGATTAGCCAACTGAGGATTAGCCATCTTGCCAGCCCCTAAACCACTATTTTTGAGGGTCTTTATCAGTTAACTGGAATTAAACCACCATCACATCACATTAGCTTAACTCTTAACGGTTAGTTCCATATCACTAGCAGCACTGATTTCAAGTTTCCAAAGAAGCAACTACTAACATTTATGAACTGAAGAAAACAATTTCAGCTTGTATTACAAAACTCCTTATACCTGGGAATGAATAACTGACAGAGAGGCAGAGTAGATGAGGTCAATGTACAAATATTTACTCATGAACCTGATGTTCACCGTTGCATCATTTTTCATTTATTTTCACAGTCTGCAATTACGTGTCCCACTTGCCCAAAAACCATCGATGAGGACAAAGTCCATAGCAAGGGAAAAAAAAAAAAAAAACCATGATGTTGCTCCACTCTAATTCCACGAAGAATTTGAGGTAGCATATGAGAAATGCCATGAAAATTAAAAAAAACACTAAAATTCATGATCATGAAAAGTATAAACCAGAATAGATAAATGAAGACTGGCAAGATTAAGAGAAACTGAAAGAGCATTTCAATGCAGACACAGTAAGTCCTACACTCACTCACTACACTTGAACACAGAATTTGATTCTGTGCTTACCAGCAGTCAAGGTAAAGATGAAAACATGATTTGACACTATTTGACAACAAGCTTCAAAAACTTAAACAATAATAGCCAAACTATGTGGTTATCAGGTTTCCACCCCTAACTCCTCTCTCTCAACAAGACCCACAGCTTCCACGCCTATGGTTTTTCAACCTACATCTTATAACCCAGCACTAAAACAGTATTTTCATTTACTTACCTGACACTTAAATATTCTATCAGCATCATTAACTCCCTAAATTCCAAACTAAACTAAGGAACTCTTCTCCCAAAACAGTTTTTCCTTCTGCCACTCCTTGACTGTCATGGAAATTCCATCTCGCCAATCATCAGGACTGATTCTGAGTTACATTCATCTTCCTCTCCCTAATATCCCATATCCAATCAGTAAGCTGCCTTACTGCTTATTTTATTGTAAAACCAGAGAGAATTAGATTCTTCCCATCTGCTGGTTCCTTTATCAAATGCAAGAGCCTGGGAAGTGAGGAGCTGGGAATGAAATCTGGGTTTCCCACACAGGTAGCATGGACCCAATCACTTGAGTCATCACTGCTGTCTCCCAGGATGCTCACTAGCAGGAAGCTGGAACCAGGAACAGAGCCGTGACTTGAACCCTGGCGAGAAGGAGAAGGGAAAGAGGAAGGAGGTAGAGGGAAGGGGAAGAGGGAGAGCTTCAGCAGCGGGTTCACTCCCCAAACTGCTGTCTCAGCCAAGGGTAGGCCAGGCTGAATCCAGACGCTTCATCTGGATCTCCCACATTGAAAGCAAGGGCCCAAGCACTTGGGACATCTTTGTCGGGGCACTGGATCAAAACTGGGAAAAGCTGAGATTCAAACCAGTTCCCCCATAGAATGCCAACGCTGCGCTCTAACCTACTGAGCCACAGCACCAGTCCCCCTAAATAGGGCCTTAACCCTTGTGCCAAACACCCACAATCGTTTTACTAGTCCCACCGTGACTTCCATCACACTATCTCCACTCCCACCCCAGAGTCATCAGTACTCCATTACCTAAGGGCCATCAGAAGAGCATCCTCAACTATCTCTCAGTCACCTCTTTCCCCCATTTCCAATTTCACTTATAGTCCTCATAGCCCTGTATTCCAAACCATCTGCAAGTTTATATACTCAGCTAAATACGCTGTTTTCACTTTGCCCATAGAGAAAAGTAATCATTAGATACCCTCCCCCTCACCCCTGCATATTGAAAATCAAGTTGCAAAGTTATCTTACCCTGAAGACTTCTTTAGTTATTTAATAACCCTTTCTCCTCCCCCACCCCCGCCTGCCACACTTGGTTAAGGTTATAATTCCAGACGGATTGTCCCATCTTATCAGTGGCTTTCCTATCTACCCTAGACCTCAGACTGGTCCACAATCACCACCTGGACACATATCTAGACCTGTCAGCACATTTTCAGAGCCATCCCTTCATTCCTTAGTAAGGCAAGCAAGGGTTTCCACATTCAGCTTCACCTATGGCCCTTTGTTCAGGTACACATGATCACAACACAGCGTGGACTCACACTGTCCTTTTCCTTTGTCTGTCTCCTCCAGGATAAGGGCCAAGTCTCACTCTTCATACATTCTAACAGTCACCCATCACTCTATATGTCATCCTAAACCTTAATTCTTTGCAAGGAAGATCTTTTCTTGCTCATTTATTGTTTGTTTTCCTTCCTACTGAAATAGACATCCAATTAAAATACAGACTTGACTTGCTTTGTTCTCAACTATTTTCCCAGCCTCTAGAACAATGCCTGACACATGATAAATGATCAAAAGGTCTGGAAGAATTAATGAGCAGATGAATGAGCCTCAGTGTCTAACCCACTCCTGGTGTATCATAGGTACCAAATTAACGGCTGCTGAGTAAATGAATCCTACCTTGTGTAAAACTTACCTTTACAAATACATGACATTGTCTATGCCTACAATGTCGAGAGACACTTCAATAACATGATGGACTTGTGACTGTTTATGCAGGACCACCCATTGTAATACTAGAGGGGAAATCAACTCGGGCAGGGCAGGGGAGTGAGGGAACTTGGAGAGGGGCACGAGGAATCTCAGAGCCCATAGAACTGTATCATAAAACAATAATTTTTTTTTATTGTTGTTAACATTGTATTATGTGATACAGGTTTATAGGTACTGGGGATTCCCCCCACCTCTCCCATACCCCTCCCCCCATGGTGGATTCCTCCACCTTGATGCATAACCACAGTTCAAGTTCAGTTGAGATTCGTTCCTTGCAAACACATATCTAGCATAAAGTCCAGCGTCTTATTGTCCTGATAAGTTCAGTGGCCTCTTGGGGAGACCTTCTCTAGTCTGAAGATAGGGCTAACAGAGTAAAGATCCGGTCAGTTAACAGCCCCAACAAAACCTCAGTATCAATATACAACATTATGGAATTAATTGACATAGTATTGGGTAAACAATATGTTAAAAATAATGCAAGTTCCATTCTTCGAAAATCTGGGTTGAGACAGTATCAATGACACGTTCAAAAAATAACCAACAACCAAACAAAAATTACAAGTTAAATCAAGGCAAACATGTGGTATCTAACCTTTTGGGATTCGCTCATTTCCCTTAGCATTATAGTTTCCAGTTGGGCCCATTTAGCCACAAAGAACTGCATTTTGTTTTTTTTAATAGCTGAGTAGTATTCCATGGAGTAGATGAACCAAAGCTTTCTTATCCAATCTTCTGCTGATGGGCATTTCGGTTGCTTCCATGTTTTTGCAATTACTGATTGTGCTGCTATGAACATAGGGATGCAAGTTGGTTTGTCGTAAAACAGGTGTTTTGGATATATTCCTAGGAGTGCAATTGCTGGGTCATATGGTATGCAGCTTTTGAGTTGTTTGAGTGTTCTCCAGACTGATTTCCATAAAGGCTGTACCAATTTGCAGCTCCACCAGCAGTGGAGTAGGGTTCCCTTTTCCCCCGCATCCTCGCCAGCAAGCGTCGTTGGTGTTCTTGTTTATGTGGGCCAATCTTACTGGTGTTAGGTGGTACCTCATTGATGTTTTAATTTGGATTTCCCTTATTGCCAGGGAGCTGGAACATTTTTTCATATGTTTGTTTGCCATTTGGACTTGTTCCTTTGTGAAATGTTTGCCCATTTCTTGAGTGGCTTGTTTAAAAAAATTTTTTAAATACATGCTCTCGGACCCGGCATGATAGCATAGTGGTTAAGGTCCTCGGCCTTGAATGCACTGCAATCCCATATGGGTACCAGTTCTAATCCCAGCAGCTCCACTTCCCATTCAGCTCCCTGCTTGTGGCCTGGGAAAGCAGTTGAGGACGGCCAGGAGCACTGCACCCGCCTGGGAGACCTGGAAAGAGGTTCCTGTACAAGGTTTAACAGTTGATGACCTAATATCTTCACTAGCACCTGGCATGGTGTTCTCACAAATGAAGCCCCTGGTAAATTTTATTAAATTGGAAGGCTCAGGTAATTATCTTATCTTCTCAATCTAAGTTTGTCTATCTTCTCAAGCAAGAGAAATCTACTGATTCATGTGGCATTTAGCTCCCTTTCCCAGGGGAGAGGAGGCCCTGCAGGATCACCAGTTCTTCTACCAGAGGTCTGGGTTCAGGTCCCAGCTCTGGTGCTCATTTCCTCCTTGCCTTTGGGCAACCACTTAACCTTCACTCTTCACTCCAGCTCCCTCCTTAGAAAGATGAGTGATTCTGTCACACAGAGCAGACAATTTCCTTCAGAGCTTAATGATCAGTACTAAATCCTTTAATACTCCTTTTTTATCACTTCTAAATTGTTCAGTGCATGTCAAAATATTGTAATAAATGCTACCTGGATGTGAGTAGGTCATTACAGGGATTATATTTACAAGGTATTAATTCTCCATTAACTTTTCATGATCTCACAGCATTCACATTTTTTTTTTTTACAATTCCTGGAGCAACAGCAAAAATAATGTCCTAAGAAGGCATTATCTCAAACAAAGTAACTCTTTCCTTTAACACCCCACACAGTAAACAGCACAACAATCACTCTGGTGATGAGCGCACACACTGAACTCATTAAATACATTGCATAATAGCATAACCTCAGCTTAAGGATGGATGATTTAAAAAAGCAGTAATGAAAGGCTTAATGCAAACGTAAGTGCATCTAACATTAATCAAATCCCTCTGGAGGAAGGGAGTGTCTGGCCACCACTGGCACACATGTCAGTGATTCAGGTGAGAGGTTGTGACTCAGCCACAAAGAGCATTTGCTGAGATTCACACCAGCAGACACCAGGTCTTTTTCCACCTGCCTAGTCACCAAAGGGGAGCAACCAGACAGTATATAGCCACTCTTTAAAAGGCCAAATTCAGAACACCATTCTCTCACAGATCTTGATATCATTAGGAGGCACAGAAAATGTATTCGCATAAGTAAATACCATTGGCACAGAACTCATATGAAAATGTAAACCTTTATTGGCAAGCAGTAAATGAAACAAAAAACTACTGAAAACTAATTCTCTGTTGCTTGGGTGCAAACAAGAACACCAGAAACAAAGGTCAGTACAACTTTTGCTACTGGCCACACAGATAAGGCTTCCACTGCAATGCTAGCTACTGGAGCTGCCTGCTGGTCTGAGCATTTATATTACATTGATGACAGCTCATTTTCTCAAAGGTAAACAAAGGAAAAGCAGTGTCAATGTTAATCTGAATCAAACTGTGACTAGCACCCTGCTTGAAGATAAGCCTCAGTAGCCACCATTACCAGTTCCCTACATCCAAAAGCATTCCCATGAATTAAAAGACCAAGACATATGTGCATTATTCTGAATTCATTCTGCTTTAAAATCAATGATGATTTAAGTTGATAAGGAAAGCAGCATACAAGGTAACTTTCTTCCAAACTTGGACAATACCTAGCACAAATGAGGACACCGTGCTAGTGGTTAAAGCAATGAAAATACTGAGTACATAATCAGCAACAGAATTTGGCAAAAATATTTGATACTTTTCAATGAAACAATGTAGTCCCAGTTCTGTGTTCTTTCACAACAGCAGGAATTTTCCCAAACACGGAATTCATCAACTGAGGAATTTAAAGCACTTTATAATTGTTAGCTCAATTCCCTACTACATTCCATTTGATTAAAAAAAAAAAACTGCAAGATGTATTTGTCCATGAAGGATGAAAACCATGAAGATGAAATGAATGAATGAGGAAAGCAAAAATACATCTCTCCACTTCACATCCACAAGCAAGACTAAAACCCATTTACTGCATAAAGAGTGACTTGGAGAAAGGTTTTGACAGTGACAACAAAAACCGCACAGACAAGAGTACTAGCTTCTTCAAAGACTACACATTTACTTTACTACTGCCCACGGAGGCCAGAAATATTTCAGCAGTGTTTAAATCTTTAGCTGGACCAGCTTGTCTCCTGAAGTGGGATTTGGTGTCTGTGAGTTGGAAGTAGCGTCAGAAACCAAAAAGAAGTCTGAGTGGCCTACTGCATGAGGGCCAAGGGGTGCCAGAGCGTTCCTCTCTGTCCTGCTGCAGCCCACAGCTGGAGGTGTGCCGGGGGTGTCTTCCCCTCTCCTCTCCACCTGCTCTTCCTGTGAAGCAACCTACTGACTTACAGCCCACTCACCATGAGTGTTTCTCCATGGAGGCAACAAATGCTCATGTGTCTGTGCTTACGTTCTCACTTTTGAATAACATCTGTTATCATTTCACGTACCCTCTACATGTCTATTCCTTTTTTTAGCAGTAAAAAATTACATGTATTTATAAGTTAATGAGGCAGGTTTATCCCTTAATTCAATGTATTACATAGTACCTTTTTTCCTTTAATTTTTTTATTATATTTCATTTTATGACACCATTTCATAGGCTCTGAGGTTCCCTCAACCCCTCCCTGTACCTTCCCCAGATGGTGGATTCCTCCACCTTATTGCAGTGTTACAGTTCAAATCCAGTCATGCTTTTTTCATTGCAAGCATATACCAAGCATAGAGTCCAGCATCTTATTGTCCTGGTAAATTCAACAGTTTCTTGGGGAGACCATCTCTAGTCTAAAAGCAGAGCTGGCAGAATATCGTCCCGACCAATCAAAAGCTATAACATAACATCAACAACAGTTTACAAGATTATGGAGTTAATTGACAAGTTACTGAGTAACCAATATGTCAGAAAATGCAAGTTCTTAACCACGTCCTGCAACTAGTTCATTGACATTTCTATTTTAGTTTATACACAACCGCTGCTATACACCTTAAAATGGCTATAGGGTACTATTCAGCTGTCTCGGGTCTATTTTCATTTTAGTATTTAGCAGTTTATTGTGTTGAAGCATAATTTTTACTGAATTTGGCGGATTTTAGGATAGTCTAAACTGGCTTATAACTCTAACAAGGAATATATCAACAGTTGAGGTACAGAACAGTTTTAGGAGGAGTGTACAGAGAAATCTTCAATACCTTAGTGAGGAGTAATTAATCTTTGTGTCCTACCTAGTAAGGTATATGTGAGTCCATGCTGACCATTTCCTGTCTGGTTCTAAGCTTTCCTTGTTGTTCTCTGTCTATTCGTGTGTGTGTGTGTGTGTGTGTGTGTGTGTGTGTGTGTGTGTGTGTGTGTGTGTGTGTGTTGGCGGGGGGAGCTCTGGAGTGATCCTGATGGTCATTGTAAGAGAGACTGGGGATCCAAAGTCGGCACCAGGCAAGAATCAGAGAAAGCTCCTCTCCCTAGTCCCAAAGGAAGTTTACTGTTCTTCTGTTTCTGCAGACTGCTCAGGGTTCCTGGCTGTTGGTCCAATGACACTGGATCCTGCGAGGAAGGATTTGGGCTTCTTCCATCCCATGTGGGAGATCCAAACGGGGGTGAATAACCTCAGAGTTATTGGCCTCTGAAGGCACTCCAGTTCCCCGTGGTCTCCTTGGCAGTTATGATGCAGCCCTTGGTGCCCGTACTGATAGTCCTTGGTGGGGATCCGAGAGTCTCCAGAGTTGGGATATAAGCCTCCTCCTGTCTACCTGCTCCACTCTGGGTTTCTCCACCCCCCACCATCCCCGCTCTATGCATATGACCGCCTATTAAGAGTTTGTCAGGATCGCTCTTGATTCCCCCTGTACTACACGTCAACTCCTAGCATGCCTGTCACGTCAGGGTGCAAGAGCAATCATGCCCACATCAGTATGCCCCACATTTTACAATGTCTGCAATCATGCATTATGTGTATCTTAACCAACTAACTGGATGACTGCCAAATCTGATTTCACTCTTTCACATTATTTCATTCACTCACATCTGAGGAATTTAAAGAACTTTGTCATTGTTAATATGCTACTATATTCCTATTAGTATTCAAAAATTTGTAAGAATATTTAACCCATGAAGAATGAAAAGTACAGAGATGAAGTGAATAAAAAGTAAAAATGCATCTCTCCACTTCATAAGGGCACAGGGTACCTGACATGTAAGTGCCTGGAACATAATGGTAAACAACAACATGCTATCTTCCTTCATGAAGTTCACAGTCACATGGGAAAATAATTTACATAAGCATCTAAATCCAGTGAGTTCAGTGGGGGAGGGACACACGGTGATATGAAAACCTATAACCACAAGAACCCTTCAACTGACACTGTGGCATGCTGGGTTAATCTTACCTGCATTCCATAGAAGAGTACCAGCTTGGAGTCCCAGCTGCTCCACTTCCAATTCAATTCCCTGTTAATGTGCCTTGGAAAACAGGATGCTTGAACCCCCACGTAAGAGGCTCAGCCGGAGTCCCAGGTTCCTGACTTCAACCTAGCCTGAACCCAATTATTGCAGCCATTTCGGGAGTGAACCACATGGAAGAGAGATTTCTCTCCTGTCCTGTCACTCTGCCTTTCAAATAAGTAAGTCTTTATTTAACGGGGGTGGGGGGAGTGGGGAGCAGTTTCCCTAAAGAAATAAAATCAAGTCTGTGTTGAAGACAAACAAGAATTAAAACAGCAAAGGAGATGGTGGAACTGTGTAGAGATGGAACAAAGGGTTGAGGGGAAGAATGGTATTCCAAGTAGAATAAACAACATGTGCAAAGGTCTAGTGACTTTCCAAAAGGACAGAGCACATTAAAAGAATGGAGAAGCAGTGGTCCTTAAGTACTGCAGAGTTAATGAGAGTGGTGTAAGATACAGTTTGAAACACCAGACAACCTTGCACATATCAAGAATCCTGATTTGGGGTGCCATTACTTTGGCACAGTGAGCTCAACCCATATCAGAACACTGGTTTCAGCTGTAGTTGCTCTGCCTTCCGTGAAACCCCCTGCTAATGTGCTTGAGAAGGCAGCAGAAGATGGCCCAAGTGCTAGGATCCTGAGTCCAGCACAGAGTTCCAGGCTCCTGGCCTCAAATCTAGGTCAGCCATGGGCATTGCTGCCACTTGGGAAGTGAGCCAGCAGACATCTCTTTGCCCTTAAAATAAATAAATACATACTTCTTCAAAAAAGAAACTTGATTTAGCCTAAAAGATGAGAAGCACCTAATGGATTCTTAGATGGGGAGGGTGACAAAGGGAATGACATTACTAAATTCTATGTTGCTTAGCTATAGCTAAGGGTGAGATAAAGAAGCAGCAGCGGATTCAAGATGGCGGCATAGGGTGCAGACGCATTTGATGGGATGGAGAGTCTTTAGGCAGGGAGAAGTACAATAAGTAGATTTCAGGGAAAAAAATAGGGTTCAAGCAGTAAGCAGGAGGCACCTGGAACTCCCCTGCTGCGGAAACGAAACAGCAGTGTTGTAGTGGATCAAAAGAACCCACCAGCAGTTGGCGAGTAGCAACTCAGACCCTGGCGATCCAGGTTCCGGCGATCCAGGCTCCAGCGATCCGTTTCCAGCACCAGCCAGGCGTCTAGCAGTGGCCTCCACACAGATGGTGTGACCACCAGGTGAGAACCTGGGTCTGAGTGGGGAGCTAGGAAAGTTAGTATAGTCCAGGAGCTGACAATGAAGCTGAGGGACTCAAACCAGCCATAGATGGAGGGTGCAGGGAACTCAGGGCGCCATCTTGTGCGGAGAGGCGGAACGCAGAGTTGACAGAGCCACACAGAGGCTCCTTATTGGCTGTTCACCGGGAACTGATCTAAGCGGGGAGGGGAACACCAGCTTCGCTCCCTGCAGGGTCGGTGTGGTCCCTGGAGCTGATGGCCAACAGCCTCCGGACCTTTGCTGGTGCCCCTACGGGCGCCATCTTGGACACTGTGGCAAGTGCTCCAAACACTGATAAACTGCAAGAGGAGGAGTGGTAAACTGTGCATGTGCTAATTCAGCAGCTCTGAGATAACAGTGTCACAGGACCAGACACTGTTACACTGACGAGAGGACAGCTGAGTCGCCCAAGAACTGACCTGGGGACAAAAATACCACCATCTTAGAGCACTGCATAGGCTCCACAGAGAAAACAGCTCGTACAAGGTGCGCAGCCAACTCCACCCAAAATAACCCCAGGAGGTACTCTGACTTATCGACTAACAGGGGGCTACAAGCTCAGTGCTGCCTACAAAATCAGTGCTGTGGACAAAACAATTATTCAGGACAGCTGTGTTTCCCAAATCCAGGGCACTGATAGAACATAAAAATCAACTTATAGACCTGTAGGTAATACACTATAGAGATGATTTCGTCAAACAGATTGGCAACTACAAAGGTAAAAGACAAGACAAAAGCACTGTGAATGTTACTGAAGACTCTCCAACAAAAGAGCAAAAGCTTCGCCCACTCTCAGAGTTAACTGAGGAAGACATTGAGAAAATGGGGGACAAAGAACTCAGATAACTTGTTGCAAAGCTGATGGTCTGCAATGAGAAGCACAAACAAGAGTTCAAAGAAGAAATAGCCATAATACGTCAAATTAAGGCTGATATATCAGAAATTAAGAACACAGAAGAGCAAATTAAAAATACAGTGGAGAGTCTCAACAACAGAATGAATGAGGCAGAAGAAAGAATATCAGAATTAGAAGATATTTCCTGTCACCATGAAGAAACAAGCAAAAAGCTAGAAGCAGAGCTAAGTCAAGCTAAAAAAAAGTATCCAAGAATTAAAAGACATGATTAAAAGGTCCAACATAAGAGTTATAGGAGTTCAGGAAGGTGCAGAAAGAGAAGTTTGGATTAGAACTTCCCTAATCTGAGCAAAGAATTGGGAAATTATATACAGGAGGGCTACAGAACTCCAAACAGAGTTGACCAAAAGCGAACTTCACCATGACACATGATAATCAAGCTCTCTTCAGTTGAACAAAAAGAAAAAATCCTTAAATGTGCACGTGAAAAACATCAAGTTGTCATATAGGGGAACTCCAATCAAACTCACAGCTGACCTTTCAGAGGAAACACTACAGGCCAGAAGAGAATGGAGTGACGTATTCCAGATTCTAAGAGAAAAATTTTCAGCCCAGAATAACTTACCCTGCAAAGCTCTCCTTTGTCTTTGAAAATGAAATAAAATTCTTCCACAGTAAAGAAGAACTTCAAGATTTTGTCTCATCTAAACCTGCCCTACAAATGATACTCAAGGATGTTCCCATGAAAGAAAAAAAGAAATAGCAACCACCAGAAACAAAGGCAAAGGTGGAGAACACCCCATTAAAAGGCTAACAGAAGACTCAATTATAGAACAACACATTGCCAAAATGACAGGACCAAACTGCCCCTTATCCATAATAACGCTGAATGTAAACAGCTTGAACTCATCCATCAAACGCCAGAGATTGGAGGACTGGATCATAAAACAAAACCCAACTATCTGCTGCTTACAGGAGACACATCTTACCAACAAAGATCAGAAAAAACTGAAAATGAAAGGATGGAAAAAGATATTCCAAGCAAATGGTAAGGAAAGACGAGCTGGTGTAGCCATTCTTATATCACATGACATAGACTTTGAAGTAAAGAACGTCAAAAGAGATGAAGAAGGATACCACATAATGATCAAAGGATGCCTTCAGCAAGAAGAGATCAGGATAATAAATGTTTATGCTCCAAACACCAAAGCATCTAGCTAAGTGAAACAAATATTAATGGATTTAAAGGGAGAAACAGACTCCAATACGATCATAGTGGGAGACCTGAATAACCCATTGACACAAATGGACAGATCAAAAAGCCAGAAACTCAGCAAAGAAACAATAGAACTCACCCAAACTCTAGAGCAAATGGACTTAGTTGACATCTATCGAACCTTTCATCCTACAGAAAATACAGTTTGTGTCATCAGTACATGGAACGTTCTCCAGAATCGATTATGTTATAGGCCATAAAACAAGCCTCAGCAAATTTTAAAAAGTTGAAATCATACCATGCATCTTCTCAGACCACCAAGGAGTAAAGCTTCAAACCAAGCAGTCGAAACATCAAGGAAGACTTACAAACATATGAAGACTGAATAATATGTTACTAAATGAGCAATGGGTTAGAGAGGAAATCAAAGGGGGAATTAAAAATTGCTTGAAACAAATGAAGGCATCAACACAACTTATCAAAACTTATGGGACACAATCAAGGCGGTGCTGAGGGGAAAGTTCATTTCAATCAGTGCTTACGTCAAGAAACTAGAAAAGCACCAAGTAAATCAGCTAATCTTACAACTGAAAGAACTAGAAACACAACAGCAAAGGAATCCCAAGATTAGTAGGAAAAAAGAAATCATCAAAATAAGGGAGGAAATAAACCAAATAGAGACCAAGAGAACTATACACAAGATCAATCAATCAAAGAGCTGGTTCTTTGAGAAAATCAACAAAACAGACTCCACACTAGCTCGAATAATCAAAAAAGGAGGGAGAAAATACACATCAATAGTATCAGAGATGAGAAAGGAGATATAACAACAGATACCTCAGAAATACAAAGAATCATCAAGACCTGTTACAAGCAACTATATGCAAACAAATCAGAAACCCTAGAGGAGATGGATAGATTCTTGAACACATACAATCCAGCAAAATTGAGTCAAGAAGCAGTTAACAATCTAAACAGCCCAATCAGTAGTTAAAACCCTCCCAACCAACAAAAGTCCTGGACCAGATGGCTTCACAGCTGAATTCTACCAAATATTTCAAGAGGAACTTACCCCAATCTTACACAAGCTTTTCTAAACAATAGGGAGAGAATTAATCCTTCCAAGCTCTTTGTATGAAGCTAATATCATCTTAATACCAAAGCCAGATAGAGAAACAACAGAAAAAGAGAACTACAGATCAATATCCTTGATGAACATAGACACATAGATCCTCAATAAAATACTAGTCAACAGGATCCAACAGCACATCAGGCAGATCATTCACCTGGACCAGGTGGGATTCATGCCAGGCTTGCAGGAATGGTTCAACATTTGCAAAACAATAAATGTGACACATCACATCAATAAATTGAAAAATAAAAGGCATATGATCATCACAATAGATGCAGGGAAGGCATTTGATAAACTCCAACACCACTTCATGCTGGAAACCCTAAACAAGATAGGCATAGAAGGAACATTCTACAACACAGTCAAAGCAATTTATGAAAAACCTAATGCCAGCATCATACTAAATGGGGAAAAATTGGGAGTCTTTCCGCTAAAATCTGGAACTAGACAGGGATGTCCACTGTCACCGCTACTCTTCAATATAGTTTTGGAAGTCCTAGCCAGAGCTATTAGGCAAGAAAAAGCAATTAAAGGAATACACACTGGAAGTGACGAATTGAAATTATCTCTATCTGCAGATGACATGATTCTCTACATAGGAGAGCCAAAAGACTCAATCAAGAGACTATTGGAACTCATAAGAGACTTTGCCAGAGTAGCAGGATACAAAATTAATGAACACAAATCGATGGCACTAGTGTACACAAATAATTCCACAGCTGAGAAAGAAATTGTAAGTACAGTCCCCTTTAAAATAGAGGAGAGGAATCTTAAATACCTAGGAATTAAGCTAACTAAATATGTGAAAGACCTCTACAATGAAAACTATAAACCGTTTATAAAGGAAATAGAAGAAGACCTTGAAAAATGGAAAATCTTACCATGTTCTTGGATTGGCAGGATCAACATTATCAAAATGACCATATTACCAAAAGCAATATACAGATTCAATGCAATCCCAATCCAAATCCCAACAACATTCTTCTCAGAAACAGAAAGGATGATACTAAAGTTCATCTGGATTAACAAACGACCACAAATAGCTAAAGCTATCCTGAAAAATAGAAATCAAACTGGAGGACTCACAATTGCAGACCTCAAGACATACTACAGAGCAGTGGTTATCAAAACAGTCTGGTACTGGTACTGGTACAGAAACAGAGAAGAAGATCAGTGGAACAGAATAGAAACACCAGAAGGAAATCCACACATGTATACTCACCTAATCTTTGACAAGAAAATGGAAAACAATCCAGGTAAAAAACCTGGTCTATTCAACAAATGCTGTTGGGACAACTGGATAGCAGCTTGCAGAATAAAGAAGCAAGACCCACACCTGTCGCATTATACAAAAATCATCTCTAACTGGCTCAAGGGCCTAAATTTACACCCAAAAACCATCAAACTATTAAAGGAAAACAAAGGAAACACACTCCAAGATATAGGAACAGGGAAAGACTTCTTAGAAAAGACGCCTAAAGCCATGGCAATCAAAGCCAAAATGAATAAATGGGACTACATCAAACCAAAGAGCGTCTGTACAGCAAAGGAAACAATTTACAAAGTGAAGAAGCAATCAACAGAATGGGAGAAAATCTTTGCACACTACACAAGTGATAGGAGACTAATAGCCAAGATCTACTAAGAGCTTCAGAAACCCAGGGACAACAAAAACAACAACCCTGTAACAAAATGGGCAAAAGAAATGAACAGACATTTCTCAGAGAACAGGTTCAAATGGCCAACAAAGATATGAAAAGATGCTCAGGCTCCCTAGCCATCAGAGAGATACAAATGAAAACCACCTATCTCCAGTGAGGCTGACCTACATTCAGAACTCAACGATCAACACCTGCTGGTGTGGATGTGGGGAGAAAGGCACTCTCCTTCACTGCTGGTGGGAGTGTAGGCTAATACAACCACTATGGAAATCAGTATGGAGAGTGCTTGGAAAATTGCAAATAAACCTGCCATATGACCCAGCTATTCTGCTCCTAGGAATACACCCAAAAGCAGTGAAATCTGCATGTTAGAAGGGGGATCTGTAATTCTATATTTGCAGCAGCACAATCTACAATAGCAAAGACATGGAAACAAACCAGATGTGCGTCCAAGGAAGAGTAGTTAAAGAAACTGTGGTATATCTACACCATGGAATATTATTCAGCTATTAAAAAGAATGTAAATGGGCCCGGAGCGGTGGCACAGTGGTTAAGGTCCTCGCCTTGCACGCCCGGGATCCCATATGGGTGCCGGTTCTAATCCCGGCAGCCCCGCTTCCCTTCCAGCTCCCTGTCTGTGGCCTGGGAAAGCAGTCGAGGACGGCCCAAAGCTTTGGGAACCTGCACCCGCGTGGGAGACCTGGAAGAGGCTCCTGGCTTCGGACCGGCATAGTATTGGCCATTGTGCTCACTTGGGGAGTGAATCATCGGACGGAAGATCTTCCTCTCTGTCTCTCCTCTCTGTATATCCGCCTTTCCAATAAAAAAAAATAAAAATAAATCTTAAAAAAAAAAAGAATGTAATTATACTATTTACAACTAGGTGGTCCCAACTAGAAACCATTATGCTGAGTGAAATGAGTCAATCACAAAAGAACAAATACCATATATTCTCTCTCATATAAGGAAGCCAACATGGAAAGTGTAACTCCAACAGTCCAATCCATCCTGGTTTTTATTTCATTTAATTTTTTTTTATTGTCTGTTTGGTTTTTTGGCTGTATCCCATACGCTTTATTTATTTATGGTTTTATTTCAGTTTGGTTGCTTCCAAATAATCTCTATTTTCTAGAAGAATTCATCACGTGCTCATGAAGTATATGATGGCATCATTTTTACCAAGGGACTTCTGTGTTTCCTTTTTGTCACGCATGTATTGGCTATTCAGTAGTGTGTTATTTTTTTCAGGGTGATATAATTTGTTGTTGATGTTGTTGTTGTTGATGTAGCTGTTATGCATTGATGCCAATCCGAAACAGTAATATTATGTCAACCCCAAACAGCCTGTATCTCATGCAATACGATATTGTGAAATAACCAATGAATCAACAATCAACATGAGTCAGACTGCTTCTGATTTACATCAAAGAATCGTAAAACCTAATATACTTGTAAGGCCTTATGCTACTCGGAAAGGGGGAGGGAGAGCAGAGAAATCTTATACCACCCAAGAAGGTGTGAGGAAGATGGGAAGTATAACCTATCAGGATCATAATTGGTAACTCATAAACAACAGTCTCAAATCAGCATTAGACAATAGCAAACGGCATATGGGGGAATCAGGAGCAATCCCAACAACCTCTTAACAGGCGGTCATATGCACAGAGCGGGGGGGAGGGGACCCCCAGAGTGGAGCAGGTGGACAGGAGGAGGCTTGTATCCCAACCCTGAAGACTCCTAGATCCTCACCAAGGACTATCAGTACGAGCTCCGAGGACTACATCCCAACTGCCAAGGAGACCATGGGTAATTGGAGTGCCTTCAGAGGCCGAGAACTCTGAGGTCATCCACCCCCGTTTGGATCTCCCACATGGGATGGAAGAAGCCCATACCCTGCCTTGCAGGATCCAGTGTCATTGGAACGACAACCAGGAGCACTGAGCGATCTGCAGAAACAAAACAGTAAACTTCCTTCGGGACTAGGGGCAGGAGCTTTCTCTGGTTCTTGCCTGGTGCCAACTTTGGGTCCCCACCCTCTCTTGTAATGACCATCAGGATCGCTCCAGAGACCCCCCAACACAAACTAAAAAATAAACAAACAAAAAACCCTAGAATAGATAGAGAACAACAAGGAAAGCTTAGAAACAGGAAACGGGCAGTGAGGATGCACTTATAACTCACTGGGTGGGACACAGAGATTAGTTACTCCTCACTAGGGTATTGAAGATTTCTCTGCACATCCCTCCTAAGACTTTCACCTAAACTGTTGACATATGTCTTGTTAGATTATAGAGTTAAGACTACCTGAAAAACAGCCAGGTTCTGCAAAATCATGCTTCAACACTATGAACTGCTAAATACTAAAATTAAAAGACATGAGACAGCTGAATAGTAATCTATAGCCATTTTAAGGTGTATAGAACCCAGTTGTATATAAACTAATAATTGTAATGTCAATGTAGAAGTCATAGGATGTGGTTCAGAACTTGCACTCTTTTTTTTCTCTCTGTCTTAACATGCTGTTTACACAATACCATGTCAACCAATTCCATTACGTTATAAATTGTTACTGATGAAATGTCGGGACTTTCAATTGATTGGGATGATACTCTGTCGGCTGTACCTTCAGACCAGAAACTGTCTCCCCAAGAAACTGTTGAACTTATCTGGACAATAAGATGCTGGACTATGCTTTGTAGATGCTTGCAAGGAAACAATCTCAACTGAATTTGAACTGTAGTAATGCAACAAGAATCCACCATGGGGGGGGAAGGTTTTGGGGAGGGAATGGGGGAATCCCAGAGCCTATAAAACTGTGTCACATAATGCAATGTAATCAATAAAAAAATAAATTAAAAAAAAAAAAGCAGCAGCAAGTGCCCAGGATAGGTGCAAGATGGAGGGGCTATGTGATAACGCAGAAAAGAACATGAAGTTATTAAAGAAATTATTTGAGAGACACTAAAAATATAAAAGCAGTTAAGAGTTAGATGAGGACTCCATATCTACTGTTTATTTACTCAAAGATCATGCTTCGGTTTTGCCAAAAAGGTCCTTATTTACAAACTTTAAAACATCACACAAATATTAAAGTTCTATCTCAATCAATTTTCTGCATTGGAGTTGTGGTATTTTTATGGCATATTAGAAGAAATGCCAGTAAAGAGAAAAAATAGGAAATGTATCATTTTATATAAAATGTATATTCTTAACAAACCATGTTTCATCTGGAAAATAAAACAATGTATACCTTCAGAAATACTACCGAGAAAATATTTCTTGCTAGCACAAAAGTACATACTAAAAAATGCAAAACAGATTATCATAACAAGTGAAATAAAACCACTACCTTGATTAGTCTCATTTATCATTTCTCCTTTATATAGAGTACATAAATTGGATGATTTCACAACTCTAAAAAAGATGGAACAGTTGAAAAATTTAATAATCACCGTCGATTCTCATAACAAACCATTTAATAAGCAACCAGAATCCTCACAAGGTTTGTAAAGACTTAGATGTTTTCCTTCACCAAAGATTTTACCTACATGGAAAAGTCATTTTTTTATGTTTATTACTATCATATGCCATATCCAGTTCACACAGGCCAGAAAATACATTGTAACTCAGATCCATAGGAAAGCTTTAAGTCTGGGTCACAATGTCATTGAGATGTAATAGAAAATTGAAAGTGTAGTCAGCCTTATGGACTATATGAACACATATACCACAAGAAATCTAATTTTATACTGGATTAACCACGTCTTTTGTGTCTGACTTATACAGAACAATTTGTACCACAGCTCAACACAAATGTAAAAGAGGAAGCCGGGTTTTAACAGTCTCATATATCAACAAATGTACCATTTAAATTCTAATTCTGTGTTCTAAAAAAAGACTGCATGATTTTGAGATTCTGCAACTGGAGTTTATACCACCCCTATAAAATGAAGCTTCTGATCTAGAAAGAAACAAATTCAACACAAAAATTACTGAGGAAAGAATGTAAAACCACAATAAGTCAATGCAATAACTTATCAAGGCACAGCACATTTTTTAAACATGATTTTGGGCAATTTAAATCACCATGTAGATATTAAGCAGATCTACTACATATGAGTTTGTTGCCCTTCCTTAAAAGATTAATGCACTAAACTATGAAGTAATTTGAATGATCTATAACAGAATTTTAGCAGTCATCATTTTTCTTCCAGAAATGTATTTACTTATTTGAAAAGCAGGATTATAGAGAGGCAGGGACAGAGACCCTCCATCTGCTGGTTAACTCCCCAGATGGCTGCAACTCAGCCACTGGAGCTGAGCCAGTCCGAAGCCAGCAGCTTCTTCCCAGACTCCCTCACGTGTACAGAGAACCAAGCCTCGGTAATCAACTGCTGCTTCCCCAGGTGTATGAGAAGGGGCTGGATGAGAAGAGAAGTAGCTGGGACTCAAACTACTTTATGCAGTGGGACTACACTGGGTAAAGCTACTTTACCCACCACATCACAATGACTCCCAATAGTTATCACCATTTACTCCACATACATCTAAGCCTGAATTGAGCATAAAGTGGTCTTTGAAATAATGTTAGATTTATGATATGTTGTAACAGCTTTTTGAGAAATGCTATACTCTGTTTTGTGGGTGTGAGCTTCAATCTGTATCTTTAACAGACAGATTTATCTATTTGAAAGGTAGAGTGACAGAGAACACCATTCTTTCATCTACTTGTTCACTTACCCAGATGGCCATAACAGTCAGGTCTGGGATAGGCAGAGGCCAGGAGCTCCTACATGGGTGACAGAAACTCAAGCACTTGAGTTCTTCCACTACTTCCTATTAGCAGGACGCTGGATCAGAACACAGGAGCCAGGCCTCGAACCAGCATCCCAACATGGGATGCCAGTGTCACAAGCAGCAGCTTAGCTTGCTATACCACAATGCTGGCCCCTAAATGATATGTTGAAATGTTACTAACAAAGAAGCAGGGGCAGGAAAGGCAGACTTACAGATAGAAGGAAAGACAGAGCTCCCACCTACTGGTTCAATCCCAAAATGCCGCCAACAGCCAAAGCCAAGCCAATCTGAAACCAAGAGCCAAGAGCCAAGAGCTTCTTCTGGATCTTGCACATGTGTGTAGGGTCCCAAGACTTGAGTCATTCTCTGCTGCCTTCCCAGACACTTTAGCAGGGAGCTGAATGGCAAGTGGAGCAGCCAGGACCCAAAACAATACCCATATCAGATGCCAGTGCTTATAGCCTGGGGTTAGGTGGTATTGCACCATGCATTTGAATTGCATTGCCTGGATTCTGTTATAAAACAAATCTTTCTCATGTAATTGTTGGTCATTCATACTTCTCTGGTGATCCATCTATTTTGGCCTTTTGCCCATTTTTAATTGGATTGACCATTTTATTATGCTTTTTCAGGTCCTGAGTTAGTCAGAAGGCATTAATCCTTTGTCAAACACCTTCCATTCTTATTGGACGTCTCCTCACTCAGCTGACTGCGCCCTTGCTGCCCAGAAACTTCTGTACATCTTTCCACATTTGCTTTTGCTGCCTTTACTTTTGGGATCGTCTCCAAAAAGGCACTACTACTGCAACAAAGTCTTCAAGTGTTTTGCCTATGTTTTCTTCTATCAGTTTCACAATAGTTTTTTTATCTAGGTCTTTGATATTGAAGTTGATATTTTGCATATGGTGAGAACTAGGAATCTAATTTCTTTCTCTACATAAACATGTACAGTTTTGCTACTATTGACAAGACTATCCTTTCTTCAATGTATGTTCTTTGGCCGTTATAAAAAAAATCAACTGGGCAAAGCAACATAGATTAACTTGTGTCCTCTGCTGTGTTCCTCTGACGCATGTACCTGATCTGATGTCAGTACCATGATCCTCTAATTAGTGGCTTGCTTTGAAATCGGGTAATGTGATGCACCCAGCTTGATTTTTTTCTCCAACTCAGATCAAGTTATTGATCTGGGTCTTTGGGCATTCCAAAATGGATTCTAGGATTTTTTTTTTCTAATTATGTAAAGAATGTTGTTGGACTTAACATGCTGTGCTATACTGCTGGCCCCAAGATTTCCCTAATTTCCCTTTCAGTAAGATCATGACTGACGAATAAAAACGCCACTTTTTCTGTGTTGGTTTTGTACCTGTGACTACTGAACAGGTTTACTGGTTCTAATAGCTTTTTGGTGGAGGATTTTCCATTTGAAAAATCATGTCATCTGTAAACACGGATATTTTGAATTCCTGCTTTCCAAGTTTCTTGCCCTTTATTTCTTTCTACTCCCTGACTGCTCTTGCTAATACTTCTAATTCTTTGCTGAATAAGAATGATGAAGTTGGACTTCTTGTCTTTATATCTGAGGGAAAATAATTTCATCGTTCCCCATTCAGTACAATACTAACTGCTGGTCTGTCACATATTGGCTTTGTAACTTTGAAGTATGTTCCTTCTACATCTGATCAGCTGAGCATTTTATTATTATCATCATCATCATCATCATTATTACTAGAAAGTCAGATCTACAGGGAGGAGGAGAGACAGAGAGGAAGATTTTCCCTCCATTGATTCACTCCCCAAGCAGCCACAACAGCTGGAGCTGAGCTGATCTGAAGCCAGGAAATAGGTGCCTCTTCTGGGTCTCCTACATGGGTACAGGGTCCCAAGGCTCTCGGCTGTCCTTAACTGCTTTCCCAGGCTACAAGCAGGGAGCTGGATGAGAAGCAGGGCCACCAGGAGTAAAGCCAGCGCCCATATGGGATCCTGGCACGTACGAGGTGGATGTTAGGTGCTAGGCTACTGTGCCAGGCCCTCGCCTGAACATTTTTAAAGGAAAGAACACTGAATCTTACCAAGTGCTCTTATTGTATCTATTGAGATAATCATATGATTTGTTCTTCATTCTCTTGATGTGATTTATCACATTTACTCATTTGTGAACGTTAAAAATCTGTGCATCCTTAGATAAATGCCATGTGATCATCACATATGATCTTTTTGATATGGTATTAGATTCAGTTTGTTATTTCTCTAGAAGTCTTACAGCATTCATCAAGAATGCTCTATAGTTTTTGTGTGTGTGCATTGTGCTTTTACTTGGTTACGGCATTAGATCAACACTAATCTCAGGGCTGCACTGTACAATAACAGGTTAAGCTACAGTCTGCAATGACATCTCCCATGGGAGCAATGATTCAAGTCCCCATGGCTCCTCTTCCAATTCAGCTCCTGGCTCTTGTGTCTGGGCAAGCCAATCTCCCAAGTACTCCTGGACTCCTGCTACCCATGTAGGAAACCGTGATAGACCTCCTGTCTACTAGCCCTGACCAAGCCCCAGCAGTTAAGGCCATTTGAGGACTGAATCAGTACATCGAAAATCTCTTTCTTTCTGTAACTGCCTTTCAAGTAAACAAATATTTAATACAGTGATCTTGGCTGCTTTAACAAATCTTTTTTTTTTTTTTTTGAGAACAATATGACTGCAGCCTTTATTGATCCCCTATTGGCCTGGACATCCAAGTAGCATAAACTCGATGCAGATACTACATTATCAATACTCCAGCAAAACTTGCATTTTAATGCCCTTCAATAATTTAGGATTGATGTAAATAGTTTTTTTATCCTAACGATTTGAAACGATAAGTAAAAGTAGATGCTTGCCCAACCAGCACAGGACAGTAATGGTCCTCCTGGTGCTGGTGATGGGTTCCAATGCCATAACCCAGGCAAGGGCCTTGCTAACAGGTTATACAACCATTTTCAGTCCTTTTTTTTTTTTTTTTAATTGTTCCTTACATTGTATTATGTAGTACAGTTTTATAGGCGCTGGGGATTCCCCCCACCCCTCCCATACCCCTCCCCCCATGGTGGATTCCTCCACCTTGTTGCATAACCATAGTTCAAGTTCAGTTGAGATTCATTGCTTGCAAACACATGCCTAGCATAAAGTTCAGCGTCTTATTGTCCAGATAAGTCCAGTGGCCTCTTGGGGAGACCTTCTATGGTCTGAAGATAGGTCTAACAGAGTAAAGATCCAGTCAGTTAAAAGCCCCAACAAAACCTCAGTATCAATATACAACATTATGGAATTAATTGACATAGTATTGGGTAAACAATATGTTAAAAATAATGCAAGTTCCATTCTTCGAAACATCTGGGTTGAGACAGTATCAATGACAGGTTCAAAAAATAACAAACGACCAAACAAAAAATTACAGGTTAAATCAAGGCAAACATGTGGTATCTAATCTTTTGGGATTCGCTCATTTCCCTTAGCATTATAGTTTCCAGTTGGGCCCATTTAGCCACAAAGAACTGCATTTTGTTTTTTTTAATAGCTGAGTAGTATTCCATGGAGTAGATGAACCAAAGCTTTCTTATCCAATCTTCTGCTGATGGGCATTTTGGTTGCTTCCATGTTTTTGCAATTACTGATTGTGCTGCAATGAACATAGGGATGCATGTTGGTTTGTCGTAAAACAGGTGTTTTGGGTATATTCCTAGGAGTGCTATTGCTGGGTCATATGGTATGCAGCTTTTGAGTTGTTTGAGTGTTCTCCAGACTGATTTCCATAAAGGCTGTACCAATTTGCAGCTCCACCAGCAGTGGAGTAGGGTTCCCTTTTCCCCCGCATCCTCGCCAGCAAGCGTCGTTGGTGTTCTTGTTTATGTGGGCCAATCTTACTGGTGTTAGGTGGTACCTCATCGATGTTTTAATTTGGATTTCCCTTATTGCTAGGGAGCTGGAACATTTTTTCATATGTTTGTTTGCCATTTGGACTTGTTCCTTTGTGAAATGTTTGCCCATTTCCCGTGCCCATTTCTTAAGTGGCTTGTTTGTTTTGGTTTTTTGGTTGTTTTGAAGTTCTTTGTATATCCTGGAAATTAGCCCCCTGTCGCCTATATCGTGTGCAAAGATCTTCTCCCACTCTGTGGGTTGCTTTTTTACTTTGTTGATTGTTTCCCTTGCTGTACAGAAGCTTCTTAGTTTGATGAGGTCCCATTTGTTTATTCTGTTCTCAACTGCTATTGCTTTTGGTGTCCTTCTTAGAAAGTCGGAACCTACTCCTAGGTCTTGCAGGGTATTTCCTACATTTTCTTGCAAGAGTTTGAAGGTTTCTGGATGTAGGTTTAGGTCTTTTATCCATGTAGATTAGATCTTGGTGTATGGTGATAGATGTGGGTCTATCTTTTTGTTTCTACAGGCTATCAGCCAGTTGTCCCAACAACATTTACTAAAGAGGCCTTCCCACTTGCTTGAGTTGTCATTGGTCTTTTTGTCAAAGATTAATTGGTTGTATTTGTGTGGGTTCCCTTTTGGAGCTTCTATTCTATTCCATTGATCTTCCTTTCTGTCTTTGTGCCAGTACCAGGCTGTTTTGATAACCACTGCTCTATAGTATGTCCAGAGGTCCGGGATTGTGATTCCCCCTGCTAACTTCTTATTTTTCAGGATGGTTCTATCTATTCGTGGTTTTTTGTGTTTCCAGATGAACTTCTGAATCATTGTATCCAGTTCCGTGAAGAATGTTTTGGGCAATTTGATTGGAATTGCATTGAAAATGTATATTGCTTGTGGTAGTATAGACATTTTAATGATATTGATTTTGCCTATCCAGGAGCACGGGATGTTATTCCATCTTTTGAGGTTTAATAGTTTCTCCTCTTCAGTATTTTGGAATAATCTGAAAAGTACTGAAATTAGTTCCTGTTTCAACATATTTTACCAAATTCAACTATAAAGTCATCAGGTCCTAAATTTTTTGTTTGATGGGAAACTTTTATGCTACAATTTATGCTACAATTTTTTTTTAATTTCTATTTTCCCATGATACAGTTCCATAGGCTCAGGTATGTCCCCTTCCATCCTGCCCTTTTTCCCTCACTCCCACTATTTTTTCCATATTATTACAATAGTGCAATCCTTCAGAACAGTCACAAGTCCAGTATTCTGCCTCTGAAATGCATTGTGACAATGTAGGTATTGCTTCAATTTTATTATTTTTTTGTCTACCTAGATTTTCCACATTTTCTTGATCTAATCTTGGTAGGTTGTACTTGTACAAGAATTGGATCTTTTTTTCAAGGTTTCTCAGCTTATTTTTAGCAATCTGTTAGCAGACATTCACAGTTTGATGATCCTTTGCAATTTAAAGATTTATTTATCTGAAAGACAGTATACAGAGAAAGGGGGGAAACAAAAAAATCTCCAAACCACTGGTTCACTCACCAAATGGCTGCAACAGTCTGGGCTGAGCTAGCACAAAGTCAAGAATTTCATCAGGCATAGGGGCCCAAGCACTCGGGCCACCTGCCACTGCTCTCCAAGGCACATTAGCAGGGAGCTGGATTGGAAGAGGGAACAACTTGACCTCAAAATGTCACCCACACAGGCTGCCATGCCTGTAGGCAGTAGTTTAACCTACGGTACCACAAAATCAACCCATTCTTTGTATATCCATGGTATCAGTGGCAATGTCTTCATTTTTTTGTTTGTTTGTTTTTCCTTTTTTTTTTTTTTTTAGATTTATTTATTTGAAAGGCAGAGTTAGAGAGAAGTGTGAAAGGCAGAGAGACAGAGATCTTCTATCCAATGTTTCACAGCCTCAATGGCTGTGACGAGGCCACAGGATAAGGTCCAGAGCCTGGAATTCAATGCTGATACCCCATGTGCATGATAGGGGCCCAAGCACTTGGACCACTCCACTGCTTTCATAGGCACAGATAGCAGGGAGATGGACTGTAAGTGAAAGAGCCAGGACTTGAACCAGTGCCCATCTGGACGCTGGCATCACAGGTGATAACCCACTGCACCACAACATTGACCCTGTGTTGGAGATTTTTTTTTCATTAGTTTAGATAAATGCATGTCGATTTTATTTAAAAAAAATAATAATAAAAAAACAGCTTTATGGGGTTTTGTTTCGTTTACTCTGCTCTGATCTTACTATTTTCACCTCCTGCTGATTTGGGCTTTGAACTAATCTTGCTTTTCTAAGTCCCTGAGATGTGCTGTTAAATCACTTATTTGAAATATTTCTACTTTTTAAATGTATGTACTTAAACTTCCTCAATACTGCCTTTAATGTATTCCACAGATTTTGTTATGTCTTATTCTCATTTGTTCCAAAAAAAGCTTTTATTTCCTAATTTCCTTAATGATCCATTTGTCACTCAGGAACATGTTGTTCAATTTCTGTATACTGTAAATTTTCGAGTTTGTTGTTGCTGCTGCTGATTTATTTCTTTATGGTCTGGGAATACACACGATATGATTCCTTTATAATTTTTGTTTTAAATTTACTGAGGCTTTATTTGTGGCCTGATATATGGTCTATCTTGATCAAAAATGATCCATGAGAAGAATATACATTCTGTACCTGCTGGATAAAATTTTTTTTCTGTAAATATCTGTCAGGTCTAGTTCCTCTACAGTTTACTTCAACTCTAATGGATCTCTGTTGATTTTCTCTCCTCATGGTCAGAACATCGACAATAAGGTGCTGAACTTCCCCACTACCACTATATTGGACACTATCTCTTCCTGGTGGTCTAATAATACTTCTTCTATCTATTTAAGTGATCTAGTGTTGGGAGCATATTCATTTATGATAGTTATATCTTCTTGTAAAGTTGATCCTTTTCTATCAACATATGTCTTTTAACTACTTTTACAGCTTTTGATTTAAAGTTTGCTTTATCTGCTATAATTTCCATTTGTACAGTACAAGCCTTTCAGTATACACATCTTCAGTTGTAACATGAATTTCATATAGGCAGTACAGAGTCTGGTTTTCTTACCTGTTAGGACACCTGTTTTTTGTTTTTGGGGGTTTTTTTTAATATTTATTTATTTGACAGAGTGACAAGACAGACAAGAGCTCTGCCATCATGGTTGACTCCCCAAATGGTCACAACAGCCAGGGCAGGGAAAGGTTGGAGCTAGGAATCTGGAATTCCATCTGGAGTCTCCCATTGGAGTGGCAGGAACACATCGAACTGAACCATCTTCTGATGCTTTCCCAAGTTCTTTAGCAGGAAGTTGGATCAGAAAGAGAGCAGGATTCAAACTAGCCTTCTGACACGAAATGCTGCTATCACAAGTCCCTGCACAACCCACAGTGCCATTCAACCAGATCTCCAACCTGTACGTTTTCACTGGAAAATTCAGTCCACTTACATTTCCGAGCTGATACTAACAGAAATGAATTAACTCCTGCCATTCTGTTGACGGCTTACTGGTTGTTTCCATATTCTGCTTCCTTATTTTCTTATATTTTTTCTGTTTGAGGGTAGCTTTCTGTCACAGGATTCGATTGAGGTTTTTTGTACGTGTATCTGCTTTGTCAGTTATTTCCTATTGTTATTATTGCGTGATCTGATCATGCTTGTCATAGTTCTTTCATTTCTAATGTAGGACTCCTTTCAGAATTTCTTATAGGCATGATTTGGTGATGACAAATTCTCCCAGTGTTTTTTCTGAGAAAGCTTTTGTTTCTCTTTCACTCCTAAAAGATCTCATCCCGGGATACAGTATTCTTGGCTGCAAGCTTTTTTCTTTCAAGACCTTAAATAGATCACCCTATTCTCTTCTGGCCCGTGGGATTTCAGGTGAGAATCTCGTGTTAGTCTAACAGGTTTTTCTTTATAGGTTACTTAACATTTTTACCAATCTACTATATTAACTCCTTAAATTTTAACAATGACTATAATATGCCTTGAAGGTCTTTTTCAGTTATGTCTGGTTGGGGTCCTTTGAGTTTTTATGGTAGTACCATGATGTCTCAATTACAACAGCCTTGTAGTATAGCTTTGAAATCATGTGTTGCAGTGCCTCCCACTTGATATTTCTTCCTCAAGAGGGCACTGGCTATTCTGGGTCTTTTCTGAGTCCATATGAATTTTAGAGTTGCTTGTCCTAATTCTATAAAGAATGTCACTGCTATTTTAATTAGGATTGCACTGAATCTGTAGATGGTTTTAGACAGTGTATACATTTTAATGATATTGATCCTTGCGATTCATGAGCAAAGATCCTTTTTGTGTGTCTGACCTTGATGGTTTCTTAAATCAGTGTTTGATCATTTTCATTGCACTGGCTTTTACTTCTCTTATTAAATTAACTCCCACACACTTCATCTTTGCTGTGGCTATGGTGAACAGGATTTCTGTCATGATCTCCCTTTCACTGAGTTCACCACTACCATACAGAATCTTTTTCAGGTTTCACATGTCCCTATGTTGACATCTGACAAGCTGATGTAACAATTCCTTCTTTATTGAGTGGCCTTCGTAGGAAAGCGTTTTTGCTTAGATGGCATGCAAGGTGTCAGTCAGTTCACCAGCTGGAGTCACTGTCAGCAGTGGCTAAACCCCCATGGCCATGGGTGTGGACTTCCAAAGGAGCATGTCTTCAGAGCGAGAAAGCTGGATGTCAACCGCACTGGGGCCTATGATTGGGATCTGTACTACACAGAGGGGGCTGGGACCTGTGGCACCAGCAGTCATGGCCCTAGAACTGTGTAACAGGAACAAAGCCTTCCTGAAGTGGTCCTGTGTGGAAGACTATGACTTAGAGCACCAACAAGCCCAGTCGCAGCCCTGGAGAAGAGGAGGGGAACCTTGCTCCAGCCCCACAGAGCAGACACAGGCTATGCTGAGAACTATGCACTACGTAAGCCTGGAACTATGAAATACAACTCGTGAGAACTTGATTTTATGAATAGAAAAAAAAAACACACAAAAGTTTGGTGTTTATCAGGATTAACACGGTATTTTTCTGATTCTCACAAGAGTTGATTAATAAAGAATCTACAGTTTACATTTTTTGTTTATTTCCATCTGCTGGTTCATTCCCCCGAACAGCCATACCAGCCACAATTGAGGTGGTCCAAAGCCAAGAGCTTCTTCTGGATCTTCCATGTGAGTTCAAGAGTCCAAGCACCTAAACCATGCTCTACTGTTTTCACAGAAAAAAAACAGCATGGAGTTGGATCAGAAATGCATGAGCCAGGCCTTGATCTGGCACCCATATGGGATGTTGACGACACAGGCAGCAGCTTTACTCACTATGACACATGCTTTCACTTCTTCATGGAATTTTTCTGACAAAAACAATTTAGACTATTATTCAAACACCAAGAATGCATGAGGGCCCAGCGTGGTGGCACAAGTGGTTAAGGTCCTCACCTTGCATGCCCGGGATCCCATATAGGCGCCGGTTCTATTCTGGCAGCCCCGCTTCCCTTCCAGCTCCCTGCCTGTGGCCCAGGAAAGCAGTCGAGGACGGCCCAATGCTTTGGGACCCTGCATCTGCGTGGGAGACCCAGAGGAGGTTCCTGGCTTGGGATCGGCATAGCATCGGCCCATTGCGCTCACTTGGGGAGTGAATCATTGGACAGAATATCTTCCTCTCTGTCTCTCCTCTCTGTATATCTGACTTTCCAATTAAAAAAAAAAAAAAAAAAAGAATGCATGGCCTAGTAGCTAAAGTCCTCTCCTTAAACATGCCGGGATGCCATATGGGCACAGGCTCTAATCCTGGCAGCCCCGCTTCTCTTCTAGCTCTCTGCTTGTGGCCTGGCAAAGCAGTAGAGTATGGCCCAAAGCCTTGGGACCTTGCACCTGCGTGGGGGACCTGGAGGAGGCTCCTGGCTTTGGACCGGCTCAGCACCGGCCACTGTGGTCACTTGGGGACAGAAGATCTTCCTCTATCTCTCCTCCTCTCTTTCTCTTTCTCTCTTTTTCTCTCTTTCTCTCTCTCTCTCTCTCTCTCTATATATATATATATATATATACCTGCCTTTTCAATAAAAATAAAATAAATCTTAAAAATACCTTGCATACCATAATTGAAGTAAGAAGAGAAAAACAGCCCCATCAAAGAAAAACTCACTTCCTAGTCCTAAAGCCTGTGAGTATCATATCATGTGGCAAGACATGACTAAATTGTGATGAGGATTTTTTTCTTGGACTACCCAGGTAAGCTCTAAATGCAACCACATGCAGGCTTACAAGACAGAAGCGGGGAGGGAGATGGGACACTGACACGCTTAGAACAGAAAAATGCAGTTGCAAACCTAGAGCAGCTACCAGAAGCTGAGCGAGCCAAGGACCCTCCCCCTAAGGTTCCAGAGGGCATGCAGCCCTGCCCACAGCTGGGTTTCAGACATCCAGCCTCCAACAGCAATGCAAGATCACTTTCTCCTCTTCAATCCACCCACTTTGTGGTACTTTGTTACAGCAGACATGGGAAACTCATACAATATGACATAATTGGAAATGTATCCATTTGTATCTTTATGAATTTTAATACCATTATTTTTCCAGAAAAAAAAAAAACCTCTAATACTCAGAGTTTTCCCTTCCAAAACTGTGTCATACTTTTATATTTATAACTGTGTGGTTAATTCCTCTAAATCAAGACCAAACATGACTGATACACCACTTAACTCTTAATACGATTCTTTTCCTTTGTTTGTCTGGTTATTTGCTTACTGAACAAATTAAGTATTGCTCTTATACAAATTTCCACATTCTCTGTCCGGTTGTATCTCCAAGGGTTGCTTGGCAGGGCCCTTGTTTTCCTGCACTACTTCTTTTGGTTTGGCTTGGCTTCGGCTTATGATAAGAGGAAAGGGTTTATTTCAAGCAGCCAGCAGTTCTGAGGAAAGACACAACTCTCCATCCAAAACATGTTCTTTCACCAAACAAGTCATCAAATAGGATTCGATTTCTGTATTTCTCAAAAACTCACAGTTTGATGTAAAAACTTCTCCAGAATCACATCTGAATTTTGCCAACAAATTCCACAGATGATTCTGTGTATTTCTAGTCTGGCAAGTTAGGAAGCTGCCCCATGTGCTTCTCTTTCTAATCACCTGCCCCTTTGTAATCAGTGCAACAACAGATTAGCCTGATTTATCAATTACAAAACTCCCCATCAGGCTTATGACCTACTATTTTATTTGGAATAACAAAAACAATACTATTTGTGGCATCCATTCTACATTTCTTAGAACAGTTCTGAAAAACAGTAATTAGTTGGGTGGTGGTGGTATGTGTGTGTATGTAAAGCCGCACGATAAATGCTTGACAGCATCTAGCACTTAGGGTAATACCAGAGTGAATATCTGCCTACTTGACTACAAGGATCACCTGGTGTCCAGTCAGTGAGGAAGACTTATCAGCTGCACTCAACTTACTCCTCAAATTACCAACTTAAATCCTTAGCCTACAATACCAAAACACTTCATTTCAGAGGCATAGAGAGAGTAAGAGATTGGAATAAATCACTCCCTTTCACTGATTCATTCCCCAAATGCCAGTAACGGCTGGGGTTGGACCAGGCTGACTCACACGTAGGTGACAAGTCCAATTACTTAGCTATCACCTCTCTTCCCAGAATCTGCATTAGCAACTTGGGATGCCTGGCCTGGGTCCTTGGAAACGCCTGCAAGAACATGTCCTACTTAATGAGAAAGGCGGAGCAGTGGACACAGGCCCGGTTGTAAAAGGAGAATATGGCAGCTCACTTGGTGCTGTAGCAGAACAGAACCAACTGTACAACTACCCCCAAAAAATGATGACAGCAAAAAAACAAATCTCAGTGAATGGAGCCAATGGACATTGGGAGGGTGACATCATCCTTGGATCGGTAAAATTGGCAGCATTTCAGAACTATCCAAACCACTTGGACAGAACCCTCGGAATACGTACACATTGAGACTCTTGCAGTTCCTCATCTCTGGGTACTGGGACGTGCGGAAAGTCATGAGTGGTTTCTCCCTTTGTCTCTCCCCTTCCTCCAGGAACAAGAAGAGTAAGCAAATTTGGAAGCTATGAGTTCACCCAATTTTCCCTAAACCTCAATCCTTCCCACCCTGATCCACCATGTAATCATTATAAAAAGATAAAGGTTATTTTTAAAAAAAGAAAAGAAAGAAAGAAACTGGAAGTTTCAGAAGTTAAGAACCCAACCAAGGCTCTAGATGTGGGATAAGGACATTTTAATGGACATCTGAACAGCTACGCTAAACACCTGCCCCCGAGACCCATTTTTTAAAAAAGATTTATTTATTTTTATTGGAAAGTCAGATATACAGAGAAGAGGAGAGACAGAGAGGAAGATCCTCCGTCCTATGATTCACTCCCCAAGTGTCCGCAACAGCTAGTGCTGTGCCAATCCAAGCCAGAAGCCAGGAGCCTCCTCCAGGTCTCCCACACAGGTGCAAGGTCCCAAGGCTTTGGGCTGTCCTCAACTGCTTTCCCAGGCCACAAGCAGGGACCTGGATAGGAAGCAGGGCTACCGGGATTAGAACCAGCAACCATATGGGATTCCGGCGCGTGCAAGGCGAGGACTTTAGCTACTAGGCCACATCACCAAGCCGTTTTTTTATTCATTTTTAAGAATAAAAACCAAGATCCACTGTGACTATGACAATCTGATGTTTGTTCTTAAGGTTTATTTCCTATCAGATCCATCCAAACTCCTCAACCAAGTGATACAAATCACCTGCTTTGAGTCGATCTTATCCTACATCTGGATTCTGTCTGTGGCTCACCATCCCCTCTGCCCACTTCTTCCCTGCAAGCAGCTCAAGCTCTTCTCTTCCCCTTTTGGAGCAAACACACCTCCTCTCTTGCTGTCCAGACTTCCTCTTCTAAGCATGGCACACTCCTTCTTTTAGCATCTGTCCCTCTTTACCAGCTCAGCTATGTATTTCTACAGGGAGACAGATGCTGATGAAGAGGTAATCTGGCCACTAGGCCAGGAATATCACTCAAAAACAACCAGTGAAAAATATTCCACACATTTTGAGAACTCACATTAAGTCAAGAAGGTCAGGGCCTCTTTCTGCAGTCTCTGGGTTCCTACAGCCACACACCAAGCCATATGGAGCCAAGTGAAGCAGAGAGAGACACAGAGAGATGTGGGATCAAGTGTCAAGGTACATAACACTTTCCAGTTTGGACTTCCCTGCAACCCATTCACCTGTCCCACACGTTAGCCATGGGAGTCAATAAATCCCATTTGATGTCTTTAGGTTTCTATAACTTGCATTCAAAAGAATCTTAACACAATCTTCATTATGATTTTTACCTGTCTAAATGTATATTTATTTATTTATTTTGTTTGGAAGAAAGAAACAGGGAAAGCCATCTCCCATCTACTGGTTCACACCCAAATGCTCACAACAGCTAGGGCTGGGCTGTGCAGAAGCTGGAGACTTCATCCCCTCTGGGTGGCAGTGACCTAACACTTGAGGCATCACATCTCACCTATTAGGACACCCACCAGCAAGGAACTCAAATTGGGAAAGAAGATGGGACCCACACCAGGCACCAACTTCATTATACACTGTCTTGATTTCCTGTGTTAGATACGTATTTCTCGCCACCTTCTGAGTTCTGCAAACATACATCAGGCACAACTTTTGACTCTCTGCCAGAGCATTTAAAAGAAGCCTCGGTTCATAAACAACAACACCCAGCTAACAGATTAAACACCCATGTGTTATCTTGAGTAGCCCTGAAAGAAACTTCCTGTCATGGGCATTATTATTTCCCTGTTATGTATGGATGAGGAAGCTTAAGTTTATCAAAATAAAGTGCCTCGTCCAAGACTACACATTTACTAATTGGTAGGTCACAGGATGACACCATTTGCATCCAAACATCATCTTTCCACTTTGCCCTTGTAGCTTTACACAGTAATAAACACTTGCTGATTAACTTATCAGAGAACACAACTGATTGAAGACCTCCATTTAACCCCTGAATTTCCACTAGTCTCAAAGTGTGTGTGCATCCATCTTTAAAAAGCAGTACTCCTGTATAACTAAAGGAGCTATCTGGAAAGTCAGTATCTTGAAAAAGTTGTAACACAATTTCTCCAAAATTGCTGCTGGCAGCCTGAAAACTAAATGCTGGCACTGCTCTTAAGGTAATGGGTGAAAGGAATGAATATTTAAGATCACTCCGTCAGAACAAGTAGTATATACAACTCCCCTGGCAGTGATATTTCAAAACAGCAAAGGGAGATTTGTGAGCACCTGTCAATGTGTGGCACACCTACAGCTCTTCGATTGCTAGGGGAATATTCCTGTGTCATCATTAGACATTAATAGTTATTGAGCACTCCCATGGCCTGGAGACAAGAACTGGGAGGTCTTTAGGGAGAAAATGCTCTGTCCCCAGAGCTTAGGAAGGAGAAAGGCCAAGAAGGCTGTGACAGCAATTTACTGGCAAAGACACTGAAGGTCACCAGCTCTCATCTACACAACTGCATCATTCATGCCAACCTTCTCAATTCCATGCTGGCACCCCCAACTCCTGCCAGGCAGACCTACCAGGAGCTCCTGCTATTAAATTAACTTTAGGACAGAATGGTTTTTCATCATGTAGCCAAGTTCCTTCCATTAAAAAGAGTCCCATATACATGTTGGTGATTATCTGTTTCTTTTCCTATTTTTCTTTAAGATTTATTTATTTTTATTGGAAAGGCAAATTTTACAGCAAGAAAGATAGAAAGATCTTCCACCTGCTGGTTCATTCCCCAAATGCCCATAATGGCTGGAGCTCAGCTAATCTAGAACCAAGAGCCAGGAGTTTCTTCCAGGTCTCCCATGTGAGGACAGGGTCCCAAGGACCTGAGCTATTCTCCACTACTCTTCCAGGCCACAAGCAGTGAACTAAATTAGAAGTGGAGCAGCTGGGACATGAACTAGCACTTGAAGGTGGAGATCTAGCCTGTTGAGTCACAGCACTGTCTTCATTATCTTTTTTTTAAATTAATTTATTGGAAATACAGGGAAACAGAGGGAGATCAGATCATCCATCTGCTTATTCACTCTCAAAAATGCAGCTCATTGCAGCCAGGGCTGGGCCAGGCTGAAGTCAGAAGCCCAGCATGTAATCCAGGTCTCACATGTGGTGGCAAGAACCTAAGTACTTAAGCCATCCCCAGGAGGCATGTCGGCAGGAAGTCAGAATTAGAAGTGGAGCTTGGAGTCAAACCCAGACACCCCAATATGGAATGTAGGCACCCCAGCAGTGTCTTAACAGCTATGCCAAATGACCGTCCCTGCCTATTTTTCTCTTCTATTTGCATCAGCTGAGCACTTTATTACCACATACCCTCCTATGGGAAATAAATGGTTGTTACTAGAAGGCCAGAAAATGTCAAAAAGACTCCTTGCACAGTCAAGGGGAATATATGAAACTGGGAAATGGCTGTAGCCATTGAACGGACAGCACTTTGCTACCTGGTGAAAGGCAAGCCTTAAAAAAACGCCACTACTGTCACAGACACAAGAATAATTCAAATGAAATCATGTACACAGGCAGGTAAAGGTACTTTGCAACCCATGAACTGCCAAGGAAATACAAATAACTTTGGTTATTCATGTGCCTACAACATGCCTTTGTAAGAAAGCCACCAATCTAAGAAGCAGGTGGTTTGAAGGTACCAACAAAGCCAGACAGATAAAAATCATCAGCAAGAAGAGGGAAAAAAAGAGAGTAGACTCAGAAGATACAACAGAAAGCCTAAGCAACAAAAGGGATATGGGTGGCACGGAGTGGAAGGGCAGGTTAGCAAACCCCCATCCAGCTGCACAGATACTTACTGTTAGGCTGGTCTGTGTGTTCACATACACAGCCAACTCAGTCAAAAATAAAGCCAATGTTCTCTGCATTTTACACAGCTGTCTATTCTTACTTGGGGAGACAATCAAACAAAATCACAATAAGAAAGCAAAATTTACCAATGTTAAAAGTACAGGAGAACAGCATGTGACTAAAACAAGAATGAAGTCAGATCAACAATTATGTTCTTCAAAAAAATTACATTCAATTGTAGGAAAAATCAGAAAAATCACACTGTGCCTGAATGGAACTTGGGTCAAAGTTGACAAATTCAACCTTCCCAGGAATGAAGCCAGATGCAGTTCTCTCTCCACATTTCTTCTCAATCACCTTCATTCAAAATGACTGAACCAAATATGCTGCATGGCATTATTAGAAAAGATGATATAAAAAGACTCAGTCAAAGCCAGAGCAAAGAGAATTACAAAAAGAGTCAGAACAGGGGACAAACGCAAAGCAAATGACAACAAAACAGTCTGCATCCCAGTACCTTAGGACAAACTTAACAGGACTTTAAATATGACTCAATTTCTTTTCTTAGGAAAAACTGGTTCTAGATCAAGGACAATATAAAAATTTAATTTCTATTAACAATCCAAACAATTGGCAGAGTTTCCCTAGTCCACTGCATTAAAAAATATTTCTAGACCTGGGAGAACACATGAGACATTCTGCCATAGCCTCAAGATGCCAGAATGCAGGCACACTAACGTCTCATTCAATTTCCCTTTGCCTATGTGGATTTTAATGCTTAAAAAAAAACTCAGGGGCCCAGCGCGGTGGCACAAGTGGTTAAGTGGCACACCCGGGATCCCATATGGGCGCCGGTTCTAATCCCGGCAGCCCCGCTTCCCTTCCAGCTCCCTGCCTATGGCCCGGGAAAGCAGTCAAAGGACGGCCCAAAGCCTTGGGACCCTGCACCCGCATGGGAGACCCGGAAGAGGCTCCTGGCTTGGGACCGGCATAGCATCGGCCGTTGCGGCTCACTTGGGGAGTGAATCATCGGATGGAAGATCTTCCTCTCTGTCTCTCCTCTCTGTATATCCGCCTTTCCAATAAAAAAATAATAATAAATAAATCTTTTTTTAAAAATAAATAAATAAATAAATAAATCAGTAAACAGTCAGTGGCCACCCACTTTGAGAATCAAAGGCAACACCAGATACAGTGAAGGACTCAAAAGTACAGGGTTTAGTAAAGGCCTTCTAATCTTGCTGGGGAGAAGGACAAATGTATACACAAGACAACACTAGCCATCAGCAATTTCCAAATTCCTAAAAGGCCAGTATGGAGGTTCAAATGTCAAGAAATTGCTATCTGCTAAGTCAGCCTAAAAAGATGTAATGGGGGACAAGGACAGTGGGCGAGTCTCTGAAGAACGCCCGTCACTGAAATGAATGCAGAGAGGAAGGATTGGTCCCAACAGAAATGAGGAAAGAGGAGAAATGAAAACACAGAGTGTTCAGGAATGAGGAAGAGAGCAGGAGGCAGCTGGCACAGAGGATGTGCGCAGGGCACCACATCACAGATGCCTTGAGAATGAGTCAAGGTTTTCCAAAGAAACAACCAATAACCAACACGAGGGACGTGTGTGCGCGTGTTCCATAAAAAGATGATAAAGAATTGGCTCATGTGATTATGAAGGCTGGGAAATGGCAAGATCTGCAGCTGGCAAGCTGGACATCAAGAACAGCCAATGGTCTAAGCCTCAGTGTAAAACTGGCTAGGACTAATGTTGCAGCTCCAAAACAATCATGCAAATGCAGAGCCCAAATCTCCCTTACTCAGCCCTTCTGTTCTGTGGAGGATTTCAACAGACTGCATAAGGTCCACTCACACTAGCGAGGCCAACCTGCTTTGAATGAGTCTACCAAGTCCAGGGTTAATCTCAGCCAAAAACAATCTCACAGACACACCCGGAATGCTTAACCATGCACCCCAGCATCCCATGGCTCAGGCACGTTAACACATAAAATTAACCATCACACACTGAGTTGAGTCATTACCCAGTAAAAAACAGGGATCATGACAGGTGCTACAGGTAAAGCTGCATTTTATCAATGCAATTAACTGTGGCCAGCACGATGTATGGTAGGTTAAGCCTCTGCCTGCAGCACTGACATCGCCTATGGGCATTAGTTCACATCCCCTTCCCATCCAGCTCCCAGCTTATGGCCTAGGAAAGCAGCAAAGGATGGCCCAAAGCCTTGAGACCCTGCACCCACACAGGACATGAGAAAGAAGCCCCTGGCTCCTGGCTCAGCTCCAGGTGATGCAACCATTTTGAAATGAATCAGTGGATGGAAGATCTCCATTTCTCCTCTCTGTGATGCTGCCTTTCAAATAAAAACAAATTATTAAAAAAAAAAAAAAAAACCTAACTATGGCTTGAAAATGGATTAGAGGGGGGAAAAAAAGCTGGAAACATTTCTAGGCTTCACTCAATATAAGGTAGTCTTCTAGGTCATTAAGACACAGAGCCACATTAGTCTCATGGAGTTTTAATTTGATGTCAGGATTTAAATGTAATCCTATCCACAGGAGTTGAGGAAGCATGCCCAGGATTCCCAAGGCCAGCAATGAGGATGCAAATTGAGGAATAACCCACACTGAGAAGACAGCCAAACTGAGATTTTGCCCCTGGCATGCTTAGACTAACAAATTCAAAGCGAAACAGGCTTCGGCAGCCAAACTAAATTAAAAAAAAACTGTCAAATCCATTTATTTTGTGATTCACTGTGAAGGAATGACCACTCCTTGGTGACAAACCAACCCTAAAATATGACTAAGAGGTAGGATTGCTTTAAGGGGGAAGAAAAGAAGGGCAATAAAACTAGTCCTCAGCTGTTAAAGCTACTGGCTATACTTACTGGTTATTTACTCTCTAGCAACTTAGTGCTGTTTTCAAATAGGACATTCAAGGTCCTGAACAATCACACAGTAGAGAAGCAGAAGGGAAAAACCTAATCAAACTGATAAGAAATTAACAAGATTTTAATACAACTAGTTTTTAATCAACCAGTTTGCTGTTTCCTGAAGCAAATCAAGGTCAACAGAAGTCCTGCCTTCATATTTTTAAATAAACATTTAAACTACCATCTCTTGCTTAATATATGACAAAAGTGCATTTTTAACAGAAACAAAGTGCAGATATTTAAACATTCAAGTTATCAGGAAAGTGACTGCTACAAAACTGACAGTGTTCACTAAAAATACATTGTATTTTTCCACAGATCAAAATACTAATATATACAAATTATAGCTTTCTGTACCCTAAGGAATTCTTGCTTTATTAAGAAAAACTTCTCAGAAAAAAAAAAAAGAAATCAAGAAACATTTTCCTAATAAAAATGAGCAGACGTCATTTTTACTTAGAGGGTACTCCTCTCAGCAAGGACCTACTGAAGATCTCATTTTTAAAACATACTTGAAGGGCCAGTGTTGTGGTGTAATGGGTTCAGCCACTGCCTGAGACTCTGAATGCCATGATGGGTGCCCACTGCAATCCCTACTGCTCCACCTCTGATCCAACTCCCTACAAATGAGCCTGGGAAACCAAGCGAGAAGGGACCAAGTGCTTGGGCTCCTGTCACTGACACACAGTGACAGAAAAGCTCCAGGCTTCCCCCAGCTTGGCTCTGGCCATTGCTGCCATTTAGAAGTTGATCAAGCAGATAGAAGATTCTCTTGCTCTTTCTCTGTTCTCTGTAACTGCCTTTCAAATAAATAAATCTTTAAAAAAAAAAAAAAAAAAGCTTTGAGGACAGCGTTCGGCTTAGTGGTCAGGATATCAGTTGGGGGAGTGGGTCCCACACAGGAATTCCTGAGTTCAACTCCCGGCTCCAGCTCAGGTAGCTGAGTTCCTATCAGCCCATCTAGGAGACATGGATGGAGCTCCCAGCCTATTGGAGCTGAAATCCCAGCCATTATGGGCTTTTGGAGAGTGAATCAGCAGATGGAAGCTCTCTCTGTACATACATCTATGTGTGTGCATCCACTTCTGAAATTTAAAAAAAAAATTGTGTCACCATTATATATTTAGGCATAAGCACAGTAAATAAATATAGGGTATGTATTTTATAAAAAGAGGTTTATACATGTGAATATTTTATTTCTTAATTAGCAAGTCTACAAATGCATAGGCTACTGTGAACAGTTCAATACATGTATACCATACATACCAATCAAACCAATGCAATCAACATTTCCCCTTCCTTAACATTACTTTATGACTGGAGTAAACCTCCAATCTCACTTCTATTTGTTCGTACAATACATACTAGGATATTGTGAACAGATATGTCTCTCTCCTCATTCTGATATATTAGAAATTCAACCTGAAGTAAATGAACTCCAAGTAGAGATCCTATGGACATAAACAAAACAGAGGATATGCACTTTGAAAAGCAAAGAACATTCCTCTAGTGGAATGGCTAGGAAAATAGCTTGAACTAAATTAAAAATACTAATCAAATCTTTAAACACAAAAGCTTTTCCACAGGAATTCCTGAAATGCTCCTGCCTCACTGAACCGAGCCAGGAAATTTAGCCAAAGGATCTTATTTCACATGCCCCACCCCTGCCCCCGACACACACACACACACACAAGACAGAAATCATACCCCGGTACATTCTAAAGCTTGAGGATACTAAAAATCGACTCAAGATCAAGACCACTATTTCAACAGAGGTAAACTTTAAAAGCAAAGAGGAAATGGAATAAAACATACTTCCTTTACATTCTGCCAAACCTTGCAGGCTTCCTGAACTCCTATATGGCAGGTACTAGAAGAAAAGTTCTTGGGAAAATATTTCTTAAATTAAAATTTTAAACACCAACAGGAACCTGAACTATGAAGAAATAAGGTGAGCTCTATCTAAGAGCTCCGCACTTTTTGCTACAATGACTTCTTTCACTGTCTGGCCATGTTTTCATAATTTCTATCTTTCAAAAAGGAAGTGGGTGGTAATATAATTAAAAATGAAAGGACACTACTAGACAAAATACAAATTAGATAAGTTGAACATTTTCATCTCTCTTATGCTCTGACAGGGGATGTGGGTATCTGAAGCAGCATCTTAGCAGCTGCACCAAATGCCTGGTGTAGCTATCCATTTAAAAGTCAGAAGGACAAGAGAGAAAAGGAGAATCATCTATCCACCATTTACTTCCAAATGGCCACAATGGTCAGGGCCTTGTCAGGCTACAGCCTGCAGCTCAGGCATTTTCTGGGTCTCCCCGGTGGACAGAAATGCCCAGGCACTTGGCACACCTGCTGCCACTTTCCCAGGTGCAGTAGCAGGAAGCTGGATCAGGAACAGAGCAGCCTCAAAAAATAAAAATCATCGGGTCCGGCGCGGTGGCACAAGTGGTTTAGGTCCTCACCTTGCACGCCCGGGAATCCCATTGGGCGCCGGTTCTATCCCAGCAGCCCCGCTTCCCTTCCAGCTCCCTGCCTGTGGCCCGGGAAAGCAGTCGAGGACAGCCCAAAGCTTTGGGACCCTGCACCCGCGTGGGAGACCCGGAAGAGGCTCCTGGCTTGGGACCGGCACAGCATCGGCTGTTGCGGCTCACTTGGGGAGTGAATCATCGGACGGAAGATCTTCCTGTCTGTATATCCGCCTTTCCAGTAAAAAAATAATAATAAAAATAAATCTTTTTAAAAAATAATAAAAATCATCTTAGAAACACTGGGTATACAGCATAATTTTAAGGATTTTTCTAAAGGATTCTTGCATTCTTGTTAATATGTAAAAATGGAAAAGAATCTGAATTCATAACAGAAATCCTTTAAATAATTTATAACGTAATTACTCAATGCAATACCATGGGGAGGGGGAGGCAATGAATGATAGAGCAAGAGGTCTGTATGTATATATAGTCATGAAGATATTTTCAAGTGAAAAATCAAAATTAAAAATAATATAAAATAAAAGAAAAAATGAACGCAGCAGAGTTGCCTACGCTCTCATCTGCAACACCTGCATGCCCAGTTCACATCCCTGCTAACATTCTCGGGAAGACAGCGGATGAAGACCCCACTGACACAGAAGACTCACATGGCTCCTGGCTCAGCCTGGCCCAGGCCCAGAAGCTGCAGCCACTTGAAGGAGTGAATCAGCGAATGTAAGAGCTCTATTTGTCTATCCTAACTCTTTGTAACTCTGCCTTTCAAAACATCTAATTTAAAAATATAACAAAATCAACCTGAAAGTTGCATGCTATTACCACATTCATAAATAATCACAATGGCACTAAGTATATTTTGTATAAAGTGGGAAAAGTGCAGGAAATAGATATTTAGAAGTTTCTCCAGAATAGAACAATAATACACTGTAACTTTCAGCATGAACTATCTCTATAATGTTTGGATTTTGAGTAATATGCATTGTATGTGTAATCAGAAAAAAAAAATCACTCCTTAAAAAAAAGATTTATTTTATTTTTATCAGAAAGTCAGATCTGCAGAGAAGAGACAGAGATCATCTGCTGATCCACTCCCCAAGTGGCCGCACGGCCTGAGCTGAGCTGATCCAAAGCCAGGAGCCCAGTGCCTCTTCCAGGTCTCCCACGCAGGTACAGGATCCCAAGGCCTTGAGCCTACCTCGGCTGCTTTCCCAGGCCACAAACAAGGAGCTTTATGGGATGCGGGGCTGCCGGGATTATAACCTGCACGTGCCGAGATCCTGGCACGTGCAAGGCAATGATTTTAGCTGGTTACCGCGCCAGGCCCAGAAAAAAGTCAAGTTTTACTTTAAAGTAATGATATATAAGGAGAAGAATAGAACAAACTATGTAAATAAAATGGAAAGCTCGGGGTCCTAACTCTTTTTTAAGATTTACTTATTTTTTTATTGGAAAGTCAGATACACAGAGACAGCAGAGACAGAAAGGAAGATCTTCCATGCAATGATTCACTCCCCAAGCAGCCGCAATGGTCAGAGCTGAGCTGATCTGAAGCCAGGAGCAGGAGCTTCTTCCAGGTCTCCCACACAGGAGCAGGATCCCAAGATTTGGGCCGTCCTCGACTGCTTTCCCAGGCCACAAGCAGGGAGTGGATGGGAAGTGGGGCTGCCAGGACACAAACCAGATCCATATGGGATCCTGCCACATGCAAGGCAAAGACTTTAGCCACTCGGTTACCACGCCAGGCCCAGGGTCTTGATTTTTACAACATTCTAAAGCACCACCTGCCTCTAGCTCTGTTTTAGAGCACAATAGCATTCCTGCTTTCCCAACTTCAAAACACAAACATGAGAAAAGCCCCCTTCCCGTGATGACAGATTCAGAGGATAAAAGCCCAAAAACCAGTATCAATCCAATTCAATCGGACAGAGCTTTGAAGATCTAAACGCATGTCTACAAACTGCATACACAAATTAAAAAAACTGCAAACACTGCAGACTCTAAAGACATGTGAAGCATTTTTACAACAATAATGCAGAAAAATTCAAGGAAACTGCTTTTTACTCCATAGGTGCTGTCGTCTTTTTCAAAACTGTACAAAGTAGCTGGTAAGAGGAGAAAAAAATCACCTGTAAAAGTCACTGCAGAAGCACTAACATCAGAAAAAGTTCCCCTGCCTGGGAAAACATGAACTTGTGCAGAAGACGTAAGTTTGTCTCTACAGTTAACATGACCTTGAACAAAACATGGAATTCCTATTATTCCATTTTCCTCAACTGAAGAACCAAAAAACGGAATAAACCATCTCCACCACCCCTTTCAGCTCCAACAGTCTAACAGTACTTTATCCTTGTCGAAGGTTTCTAAAAAATAATAACCACATACACAGTATAAAATTTCCCCTAAATTTATAAAGTACAGATGAGACAGACCACTACCTGGTTCCACCTCACCAAGGTTCTAGTTACCCAGAAAACCTTCAGCTCTTGCAGTTATTTCTTCTGCTAGTCACACCACGTCTGTAAATCACTTGCTTCCATGGCTTTTGCCCAATTTTTCTGTTCAATTTTAGACATTATCAAAGCTGTTCATTTAATCTGTTGAGCATTTATTCACTCATCACACCATCTCAAATTTAATATAAGTTGGCTCAATTTTATTGAACCACACTACCCTGTAAAAATGTTAAGGATATAAAAAGTATACGGGGGGGGGGGGGGGGGGGACACAGGGAGAGATAGAGAATCTATTTGCCTTGTCCCCACATGAGCTTACATTTTGGTTAATAATATTCAATTTCACATCCAATCACTTTACAAAACATAAAAAAATTAAAAGCGTGGCCAATGAATCAGAAATCCCAATTTCAAGCCTGAGCCTACCAGATACAGAAGCAAAGCATGCCCATAAAAATTCCTCATTATCTCTAAATCTCCTGTGTCTTCCCCCTGCATACTCATGCCATGAGAAAGCACCCACTGTGAGACGGGTGCCATCTGTGGAAGTAGTCTGTTCAGCATACACACTGCAGGAAGGTCCACACCTGTTGGTCTCTGCCAAAAGAACCCTCTGAAGAAAAGTTTCTGGAAGCTGGAAGTGGCTGAGAATAAGAATGAGGTAAATGGAGACTGTACTTCCAGGCTAGAATCTGAAGGGTCACCATCTTTTGTGGGCCTTTGTGGCTGTTCTACGAGAAAAATGTACACAGAACAAAATCAAGTGTCTAAGCAGGTATTAGAGCAAACAATTTTGCTCTAAATTTGCAGGAAGAGGGAAGATTCCATATCAAATTTCATATTTATAATTTTATTTAATTTATGTGAAAGGCAGCATTGCAGAGGTCTTCCACGCACTGGCTCACTTCACAAAGGGCCACAGCAGGCAGGGTTGGGCCAGGCTGAAGCCTGGAGCTTCATCTGAGTCTTTCATGTGAGTACAGGGACCAAAGCTCTTGAGCCATCTTCTCCTGCTTCCCCAGGCACATCAGCAGGGAGCTGGATCAGACATGGAGCAGCAGGAACACAAACAGGTGCCCAAACAAGATGTCAGCATCACAGGCAACAGTTCAACCTGCAAATACCAGTCCCTCAAGTTTTATTTTCAAAAGGCAATATAATTTTACTCCCTGCAGCACAGTCTGCTGAAATTTACCTTCATATTTCCATGTATTTACCTTCATTTGGCAGGTCTGTATATGTGCTTCTTGATTTGTAGTCATTTTTTCTTTTTTAAAAATTTTTTATATTTTTTTTAAATTTTTGTTGGAAAGGCAGATATACAGAGAGGAGGAGAGAGAGAAAGATCTTCCACCCAATGGTTCACTCCCCAAGCAGCCACAATGGCCGGAGCTGAGCCAATCCAAAGCCAGGAGCCTCTTCCAGGTCTCCCATGCGGGTGCAGGGTCCCAAAGCTTTGGGTCGTCCTCGACTGCTTTCCCGGGCCACAGGCAGGGAGCTGGATGGAAAGCGGAGCCACCAGGATTAGAGTTGGTGCCCATATGGGATCCCGGTGCGTTCAAGGCAAGGACCTTAGCCGCTAGGCTATCATGCCAGGCCCTGATTTGTAGTCACTTTCTACCAACTTCCTATTACAGAAATCATGTTGTAGAGACAGGCATTGACACAGTGATTAAGACACTCGTGTCCCACATCAGGATACTTGGGTTCAGCGCCAGCTCCACTTCCTATTCCAGCTTCCTACTAACGCACACCCTGGAAAGCATACAGATATTTCAAGTACATGGGTCCCTGCCACCCACATATGGAAGACCCAGGCTGAGTTCTTGATTCCTGGCTTTATCCTAACCCTAGCTGTGGCGGGGACTTTGGGGAATCAACCAGCAGAATGAAGATAACTATCTCTTCGCCTTTAAAAATAAAATAAAATAAAAATAGAAATTTTAAAAGAATCTTGCATAGAAAATTTATTAACTACATACACTTGGGAAATAAAGTACCGAACTCTCTAGCAATATACTATCGACTGTGGAAAGAGAATATTCATTTTAATGTTCACAGACCTACATTAGAAGTGGTATTGGGATGGGGAGGAGGGGCAGCACAGTAGCCAAATGGCTAAAGTCCTCACCTTGCATGCGCTGGGATCTCATATGGGCACCAGTTCGTGTTCTGGCTGCTCCACTTCGCATCCAGCTCCCTGCTTGAGGCTGGGATAGTGGTAGAGGACGGTCCAAAGCTTAGGGACCCTGAAGACACATGGGAGATCTGAAAGAGTCTCCAGACTCCTGGCTTTGAATGTGCTCAGCTCCAGCCGTTGTGGCCACTTGGGGAGTGAATCAGCAGATAGAAGATCTTCCTCTCTGTTTCTCCTCTATGTATATCTGACTTTCCAATAAAAATGAATAAATCTTTAGGGAAAAAAAGAGTGGTACTGGGACCAGCACCATGGCTCATGCTGATTAAACCTCTGCCTGTGATGCCAGCATCCCATATGCAGTGGAGGATGGCTGGAGTCCTTGGCTCCTGTACCACATGGGAAACCCAGGGTAAGCCCCTGGCTTTGGACCCAGCCATCTCCATTCATCAGGGGAGTGAACCAGAGGATGGAAGCTCTCTCTGTGTCACCTTCTCTCTTCGTAATTCTGCCTTTCAAATAATAAATAAGTAAATCTTAAGAAAAAAAAAAGTAGTACCATACAGTGCCTCTGTTAGAGGCAAGAAGAAAGCTGGCTGCGAAGTTTGATGTAAATCATTAGGTCACTCCAAGCTGCTCTCTGAATCTATTTCAGAGACACCCAGTTTGGCCTGCCTTTTCCATCCACCCACCCTGTATAATCGATCATATCCCTAAAGCCATAAGGCGAATGACAAATGAAACCCCAAACTTAATTTACTTCAAGACAGGCATGGATACAATTCTTACGAGCTTTGCTGAAAGAGATTAATTAGCGCCCACAAGAAACCAGCCTTTAGTTGTCTGCAAGGTTATCTAAAGCCAACAAGTATGTTGCACTGAGTAAATTTATGGACTGGATCTTCTGCTCAGTTTGAAGAACACTGAAGTTCTCCAGTGTGCTCCACCAGGTTCTCGCAGCCTCAGACACAGAACCCTGTCCAGTGCCAGGTGCAAAAGTGAACTTGAGGTCAGGCAGGTGACCCTGACATGCAAGCGTGGTACATACTGGAAAGGAAATCTTTTCTCTCACTAATCAACAGGATCAAGGTGATTAGGCAGGAATTATTTTTCAATGACCTATATAATTTCATCAGGGCTGCTGTAGCTATTAACAGGGAGCAGCTGACTTCTTAATGAGATGAATCTGATACCAGAGCCCTTCCAGGCCAAGAGAGCAGGCCCAGTCAACAGAGAAGCAACAATTGGCAGGCACTGTCCCTACTCCCTTCCTGAAAGCAATCTCTTCCCCCTCAGTGTTTGACTCTTTTCCTCCAGGGGAAGTTTTCCCTGTCCTAGCATGGCTGGGGGCCGCAGCACCTGCTAAACAATGGAAGCAGGATCTATTATGAATAGTTGGGTCCAGGAGGCAGGCACAGAACTGAGTCAATTCACCAGACTTGTAAAGATTCACACTAATCAGGCCAGCGATCCAACCAACACCTGTCTTCTGGCCTGGCTGGAAATAAAGACAACAGCTACAAGGGAGCTGTGTGGGTGCCGGGGAAAACGCAGACAGACACAAGCGAACAGTCACCACGACCCGAATGCGGATTCATCACAGAACCACCGAGCCACACAAGCCACTCAACAGGTTAATCCCTCGCACCGGAAAAGTGGTGCAAACCTCAAAACTACCACCTGAGCTGGAGGGGAGAGCCGAGCTCCAGGTCTCCTACGCCTTCGCCCGTTCCTCCCGCAGGACCCAGACTCCGGCCCCAGGGACCAACAAAAGGGGCGGAGAGTCCTGATGCCATCTTCCTCGGAGAAAACAGGCCGTGCCTCCCTCCCCAGGGTCAGTCTCGTCCCGCCCCGGAGCCCACCTCCACACGGCCGCGCCCCGGCCCCACGTGGCGACCCTCCCGTAAGACATTCCCCAGGCAGCCCCTACCCGAGGACCTGTTCCTACGACCCCACCGGGGTACACAGAGGAGAGACACTGGGGTTCTCCCCGCTCCGACAGCCCTAAAGAAATTTCCCCTTCCAGCGCAAAGCTCGGGTCAGTTCGCCACGTACCTGTGGGCGCCGCGGCAGCGCCTCACCGCGCAGTGAGACTCGCCGCCGGACAAGTGTCTGCGCCGCAATCCAGAAAGTTTCTGGCCGCAGCCCCACGGGGCTGGGGGAGCGCGGGTCCCCGAACCGCCCCCTACGGCAGCCGCGGTAAGGAAGGCAGAGCCGGCTCCTCGCCCGTTCGGCGCGTCCCGGCCGGACGCCGCTCCCAAGTCCCGTCAGCCCAGCGCGCCTGGGCCGGGCTCAAACTCCACAGGAACACGGTAAGGAAAGCAGGAGGCGAAGAAGGTCGGGGCACAACTTCGGGCCGGTGCGTCAGCGGCTACGGGAACCGCGCCGAGGACCGGGCGCGCCCCCGGCAGCGCGGGCGGGGCGAGAGCCGGGGCGGCGCCCGACCTGCCGGCCCAGGGGAGCGCGCCCCGACGGCTCCGCCCCGCCGCGGCCTCCAGGTGCGCCGGGCACCGGCCACGCAGGGCGCTGGCCACGCAGGGCGCCGCTCCGCGCGTTTCCAGGGTGAAGGGGGAGGAGCCTCGGAGCGAAAGTTTCCACAGAAACTCAAACTGGGACGCCGTGGAGGACGTCTCGCCCTTGGAGGGCTAACCTTGCGCCGGGACCTCATCTCCTCAACAGAACTATACTCGTGTGCGATCCGGCCCAGAAGGCCTTATGGGAACACAACTGTCGCCGTCCCGGCCCTTTTCCATTTCTCACCTCCCACATAAGTCTTGACCGCGGTCTCCGGCGGACCGCCCCACTCACGGGGCTTTCACCGACGCCTGACTTTCTCCAGGAGATCTGAATTGGAAAATGGTAATTCAGACCCAATACAGCTGAGTCTAGTCATGAAGCCGTTAGCTTGTTCCTCTACTGACAAACTCCCTGAAGGGGGTAGGGGGTAATTGCATACCAACCGACGTTAATAAGGGACCCTGGCGGAGGGGGAGGGGTGGAGCTGGAAGTAGAGGAAGCTGCCCCGGGTCTGTGTGTTGCTTCTATTTCATTTTTACTTATTTTATTCATCCTGGGCGTCCCAGAGTTCATCACGGGTTGGGGGAGTGTGTTCACTGGCTCCCCGCAAATGGGAACGCCTTGGTTTGCACAGTCCTACAACACAGGAGGGCAGATGCAGGCTCCGTGGGTCCCTGCCACGCTGCGGGAAGGTGGCCTCTGGCACTGCCGGGTGCCTTGGAACCGTTTCCAGAGCCCAGCCCTGCACGCCAAGCTGAATGCAGAGACTGCCGCCTGTGCCAGGTGCCAAGCAGGGCAGCCACACCTCCCCCTCTCGGTTCCTCCCCCACGTCCTTTCTGGACTGTAAGTCCCAGAGGAGAAATCAGAAACTGTTGGTTAGACGTTCTGGGCATTTGCCTGGCCCAGTGGTTGCTGTGGCTGAAACTTGAGGTGAACCTTAATCCCAAGAGGCGGGGCCACCCCGCAGCTTGCAAAAAAATAATGGGGGGGGGGGGAGTTCCACAGCCACAATGTTTCAGAGAAGGGCCTCACCAAATCCTCCTCTGCAGGAAGTATGTTCTTTCCCTAGTTCTTAATGAATGGCTTCCGGAGAGAACCAGAATCAGGCATAGCTCATTTCCAGTGCTCTCTTGCAAGTATGCCATTGGAGGATGCAAGCTACACATATGGGCATCGGGCTCTAATTCCGGCAGCTCCACTTCCCATCCAGCTCCCTGCTTGTGGCCTGGGAAAGCAGGGGAGAACTGCCCAAAGCCTTGGGACCCTGCACTCATGTGGGAGACTCGGAAGATGTTCCGGGCTGTTGGCTTTGGATTGGCTCAGCTCTAGCCGTTGTGGTCGCTTGGGGAGTGAATCAATGGATGGAAGATAATCCTCTCTGCCTCTCCTCCTCTCTCTATGTATATAGCTTTGCAATAAAAATAAAATCTTTTTTTAAATGCTGCAGGACACTTAGGAGCTAAGAGGAGTGATTGTTTTATTAGGGTGCTCAAGGAAAGCTGCTGCGAGGTGACATTGGTGAAAGACCTCAGGGAAGTTTACAAGCAGGATATCCAGGACAACTTTCCAGGCAGAAAATAGAGCAGATGCAAACACCGTAAGGCTGGAGTATGCCTGAGTACTCTAGGAGCAACCAAGACAGCAGAGTGCAATAACAGACACGATTGAGTCAGAAATAATGAGAGTGAACTGGGAGCCATTGGAGAACTGGAACATGATTATCTAATGACAATCGGGCCATCCTCAGAAAGTTCCTTGAGAAGCCCCCTCCTCAAATAGGACCACCTTGACTGCTGGATTGAGAACAGGCACTAGGGGTAAGGACTGAAGCACAGTTAGGACGGTATGAAAATAGTGCAGAAACATGTGGTGATGACTTAGAGAAAGGGAGAAACAGAGGATGTTAACAGCGGTTGCAGAACGGGTGTTGGGATACGAAGCAAGGGAAATGGATGGCTCTGAGGCTTTTGGCTTGAATAGCTGGGGATGTAGCTGTTATAACAAGGATGGAGGAGATATTAAAGCAGCAGATTGGGGACTGGCGTTGTGGCACAGTAGGTTAAATGAGTTCAAGTCCCAGCTGTTCCATTTCCAATCCAGAACCCTCTTGATGCCCCCTGAGATTCCTTTCTCTTTTAAGATTTACTTGTTTCAAAAACAGAGCTGTAGAGAGAGGAAAAAATATATTCCATTCTTTGATTCACCCTTGAAACCAGGGCTGGGGGTGGGCCTGCTGGGGTTATTGCGAGTTGCTCCGACTAGGCTGCAGCTCCCACTCATTTGTGTGAGGGCCAAGTGTGTGGTGGACAGGATCGGGCTGAACTGCAACACCCATCAGTTTGCATAGAAGACAGGACTGGAGACAACTGACCAAGCAATTGCAACTAACAGTGTGTGCAGAGGCTGATTTGGGCAACAGACTGTGCTGGACCCTGAATGCACACACCAGAATCAAATTTGGGATCACTTCAGATGAAGTTTCTTTGGGAATCCCCCCAGTTGTACTGCTAGGCTCAGAACTCCAACCATGGAGAGAATTGCAGGTTCCATGGTCTGACTATGGAGTGTGTGTGTCAGAGCTGGGCCTCCTCAGTGGCTTAGACGGAGCAGTGGACAGCATATCTAGGTGCACATGGGAAATATGGCAATACATTTGAGTCTGCAGAGGACAGGACAAATTGATCAACTACCCCAGCCAAACATTGGTGGTGAATACCTGGGCAAACGGAGACTCTAAGGTGGACTAGGTCAATCAGAGGATTCTGGATAGATTTCATTGTGATTGGAGTGGCGAGATCCACAGCAACACAGAACTGTTGAACTATCAAAACCACTTGAGCAGGACCCTTGGAGCATGCCCCACATCGGGGACCCTGGGATGGTTGGGCGGCTGGGTGTGGCTTCTCCCTTTATCTTCCCCTTTCCCCCAGATAGAGGAAGGAAAAAAGAGAATGTGAAAACAATGGCCTCACCCACTTTCCTCTAGCCCTGACCCTTCTCATCCTAATCAACTATGTAAAAATTATCAAACATAATTTTTTTTTAAAATAGCTGCAACGGCCAGGACTAGTCTAGGCCAAAGTTAGGAACATATAACACCATCTGAACCTCCCATGTGGGTGGCAGGGGTTGAGATGCTTGGACCATCTTTTGCTTTCCCAGGAACGTGAGCAAGGAGGTGGAGCAGCTGGGACTTGATGCAGTGCTCATATGGGATGGCATCACAGGCGACAGCTCAAGCCACTGTATCACCACACCAATCCTAATACAATAAATCTTCAAATACAGTGAATATATTTGAAAATATCCTAAGTATCTAACAATAAAATATAATTATGGAAGCACTGCTACAGTACAGTCATGTTATACTCAAGGAAATGTTATTATAAAATTGTCAGAAATGGTTCTATGAAAAGATGTTTACAATATATTAATATCTATTTATTATTATTATCAAAAGGCAGAATACAGAGAGAAGGAGATACAGAGAAAGATCTTCCATCTCCTTGTTTACTACCCAGATGGCCAGAGCTGAGCTGATCTGAAGCCAGGAACCAGGAGCTTCTTCTGAGTCCCACAAGAGTGCAGGGTCCCAAGGCTTTGGGCCATCCTCAACTGTTTTCCCAGGCCACAAGCAGAGAGCTGGTTGGAAAGTGGAACAGCCAGGATGTGAACCAGCACGCATATAGAATCTCTGCAATTGCAAGGCAAAGATTAGCCGCTAGGCTATTGCACCAGACCTGACAACATAATAATATCTAAAAACTCAACTACAACAGAGTGTATAAAGTAAGGCTCTTTTTAAAAAAGTGTTAATAATGACTGTATTAATAGTATCATAACAGTTTATTGTTATTCCTTATCACTTCTCAGCCTTTTGGCTAAGATCTAGTGTATTGTTATTCCTTGTTGTTTTCTCAATTCCTATATTTTATTTTTTTAAATTCCCATCCTTTCTGTCATAAGCAAATATCACTTTATCTTAGGAGTGGAATTATTCAGTGATGAGCTCTAAATACTCGTTTGATGAGATTTAGCTGACAATGTCAAACAGTTTTTCCAAAGCGATTATACCACACCAATTTACCTTTCATTGGCAGTATATAAGAATTTTGGTTTAGGAGCCATTATTGTGGCATAACAGTTTTAGCTGCCACCTACAACACTGGCATCCTATGTGGGAAGCAGTCGGAGTCCTGGCTGCTCCACTTGTGATCCAGTTCCCTGCTGATACACCCGAGAAAACACTGGAGGAAGACATAAGACCTTGGACCCCTGAACCCGTGTGGAAGACCCAGCTGACACCTCTGGTTCCTGGCTTCAGCCTGGCCCAGCCCTGATCATCATGGCTATTTTTGGAGAGTGAACCACTGATTATCTCTTTCTCTCTCCACATTTCAAATTAATACATCTTTTTTAAATTTGGTTTGCGTAATTTATTTTTTCACAGAATCCATCGAGTATACAGCTATTACTTGGAGTCTGCTGCTTTAGAAGTTACAATTAAGTGAAAGAAAAGGTACATTGATGGTAAGTGCATATGTTAGCATATGTTAGTCATGCATATGTTCATCCAAATTTTATTTTTCACTTGTTTTATTTTTACTCTCTTCAGCTGTGCTGTATATAGCAATTTAAAGCCTTAAAACTGTGGGCCAGCACGTTGGGGCGGTAAACTAATCTTTCCTTCTGGTATCAGCCATCCTATAAGGGTGCCAATTCAAGTCCTGGCTGCTCACTTCCAATCCAGCTCTCTGCTTATGGCCTGGGAGAGCAGCAGAGAATGGTGTAAGTCTTTGAGCCCCTGTACCCATGTGGGTGACTGGGAAGAAGCTTCTGGTTCCCAACTTCAGATCAGCTCTGGCCATCGCAGTAATTCGGGGAGTAACTAGCAGATGGAAGACCTCTTTCTCTCCTTTCTCTGTAAAAAATCTGCCTTTCCAATAAAAATTAATATTTTTTAAAGTCTCAAAATTTGATTTTTAAAAAAGATTTACTTATTTTTATTGAAAAGGCAAATTTACAGAGAGAAGGAGAGACAGAAAGATCCTCTGCTGGTTCACTCCCCGAGTGGCCTCAATGGCCAGAGCTGAGCTGATTCAAAGCAAGGAACCTCTTCTGGGTCTCCCACATGGGTGCAGGGTTCCAAGGCTTTGGGCCATCCTCAACTGCTTTTCCAGGCTACAGGCAGGCAGCTGGATGGGAAGTGGGGCAGCCAGGACATGAACCGGCTCCCATATGGGATGCTGGCACATCCAAAGATTCCCTGAAATTTGATTATTTCTAGTGAACAGACAGACAAGACTCCTCTCTCTTTATATTTTTCAATTAATATTTTTATCTTATTTGAAAGAAGAATATCTTCCATTCACTGGTTCACTTCCCCAATGTAATAGCCCAGACTGGGCCAAGTGGAAGCCAGGAGCCCGGAACTCAGTCAAGATCACCATACACCTAGCAGAGACCCAACTACTTGAGTCATTTTCTGCTGTCTCTCAGAGTGCACATTAGCAAGAAGCCAGAGTTGGAGTGAAGCCAGGACTGGAACCAGGCATAGTGATGTGCGGTGTGGGTGTCCCAAGCAGTATTCTAACTACCGTGCCAAGTATCTGACTCTCTCTTACCCCTGCATTCCCCCTTATAAATATAATTATATGCTACATTGTATAAGAATTGTTTATCAAATTTTTAGAGATTTAATTTGAGGGGGGGAGAAGGAATAGCATTTGACACAGCAGTTAGGGCAAAACTTCACATCCCCACATTCTCTACCCAAGTGCCTGAATTTAAGCCTTACCTAGTCCAATTTAAGCATTTCTAGTCCAAGTTTCTGATAATGCACACCCTGGGAGGCAACAGGTAAATGGTCCATTGCTTGGGTCCCTGCCACCCACATAAAAGACCTGGGTTATGTTCTAACTCCAGCTTTGTCCTGGCCCAGTCCCAACCAATGCATGCTTTTGGGAGCGAACAAGCAAATGGAAGATTCTCTCATCCAGTCTCTCTCTGCCTTCAGATTTAAAATAAAATAAAATAAATTAAGATTTCAAATATAAGGAACTTCAGCTTATATTTAAAAAGGAGAGTAGTGTTTCATTATTGGTACACACCTTTCTTTCATAGAGTTCATAAAATGTAGATCTTAACATCACAGTGAGCAAGTGGACAAAGGGCATACCCTCTGTTTATCCAAATCACAGACTAAAGTGCAGCAGAAGAAAGTTAGGGGTCACGGGTCCACGGTAAGGATGTCAAACGCATCCCTTCATTGTCCAGATACCTTGGAAACTCAGCTGAAAGGAACATGAAGACATCATCATCTGTAGTCAGATTAGATCTAAAATTATCTAATAATGTTACTTCTCTTAGAAAGAACTCGGAAATGAACAATGTGTATTGTGATAGAATATGAATCATCCTGTCAAGAAATTCTTTTTTTTAAATACATTGCTAAAAGCCCACCACTCTTGAATGGTCTCATTTCCTATAGAAATTATTCGGCGGTCAGATTTTACTTCACTGATGAAGTAAGGCTTATTTATTACTAAAACTCTTCTCAAACCCATCTGTCATCCTTGAAGTCTAGTAATATAGCAGGTTAAGAACCCAGGCTCTGCCTCAGATACACCAACAGACCTGTCTGTTCAAATCCCAGTGCTGCCACATTCCAGCTTTGTGACCTCAATCAAGTAGCTTCATTTCTTATACTTCAGGTTTCTCTCTAAAAAGAGGTAATAGGAGCACTGGATCGTAGCTACAAATATATAACACAGTCATCTAGGACACATAATAGGCACCAGTAAATTTAGTTTCTAAGGAATTTATAGTAAAGAAATAAGTATAAGGATGCAAAAAGAATTATGTATGAGTATTGCCATGCCAGCAAGGTGTTAGAATATTGAAACTTTGGAAACAACTGTCCAGTAGAAATTAGCTGAAACAAGTTACATCCTGTCAAGTTGTAGTCTACTTAATAGTATGATCTCAATCTCATAAAAAATAGAAAGCCAATGTGTAAGGCCACCTCTGTGGCTTAGCTAGAAAAACCTCTGCCTGTGGTGTTGGTATCCCATATGGACACCAATTCAAGTCCCATCTGCTCCATTTCCAATCCAGCTCCCTGCTAATGGCCTAGGAAAAGCAGCAGAGTGTGGCACGGAGTTCGGGTCCCCAAACCCACTTGGGAGACCTGGAAAAAGCTCCTGACTCCTAGCTTCACACAGCACCATTGTGGCCATTTGGAGAATAAGCCACCAGATGGAAGACTTTTCTGTCTTTGTCTCATTGTGTGTGTGTGTGACTCTGCCTTCCGTAAATACTTGAATCTTTTTAAAAGCACCCATGTTTATATTAAAAGTTACAATATATGTTTACTTTATATAAACATATATTCTCTTGACCAGAGACCTGCCTTGGGGGCAAGCAGGATCTGAAACCTGGCTTTGCTTCACTTGTTGAACCACACACCCTGGTTCAGAGTTATATCCTCCTAAATTATAGCAAAGAATACTGTGGGATAGCATTATCCATATGTATAAATGTATAGAAAAAAATATTTAAAAGACATGAAACAGGCATGGATGGCCCGACAGCCTAGTAGCTAAAATCCTCACCTTGAATGCGCCAGGATCCCATATAGGTGCTGGTTCATGTCAGCGGCCCCACTTCCCACCCAGCTCCCTGCTTGCAGCCTGGGAAAGCAGTCAAGGAAGGCCCAAAGCTTTGGGATCCTGCACCCATGTGGAAGACCTGGAGGAGGTTCCGGGCTCCTAGCTTCAGATTGGCTCAGCTCTGACCATTGTAGACACTTGGAGAGTAAATTAACAGATGGAAGATCTTCCTCTCTGTTTCTCCTCCTCTCTGTGTATCTGACTTTACAATAAAAATAAGATAAGTAAATAAATAAATAAAGGGCCTGACTAGACAAGCAATGGCACCTGCTGGCATGAGTGTGGGCTGGAGGGTAACTCCACCCAACTGACTCTGTTTGGGTTGAGTTAGGCTTCAGCATCCAATGATGTGTTCAAGAGCTGAATGAGATGTGGAACAGACCAGACCAGTCCACTGCAAATGCTGGCAGGCACAGAAACCAGGGCTGGGAGTGGGCCTAGTGGGACTTGTTGTGGGTCGCTCTGCCTGGATTTAGCTCCCAATGGTGTACGTGAGGGACAAGTGTACAGTGGGCAGGGTTGGGCTAGACTGCAGCATAATAGGGCTGGAGACGGATCTGACCTAGCAATGGCAACTGCTAGTGTTTACATAGATTGATGTGTGTGACAGAATGAGTCAAACAGATGAGCACACACTAGAGTCAAGTCTGAGATCACCTCAGATGAAATTTCTCTGAGCCCCTCACCCCCGGCCCGCCACTGAATCATTGAACTCAAAACTCCAGTCACAGGATAAGAGACAGGACCTGTGATCTGACAATGGGGTACCTGTGTCCAAAAGACCTCATAAGTGGCTACGACAGAGCAGTGCACAGCACACCCAGAAGTACATGGAGGCTCTGCCAGACCATTGGCGCTTGCAGAGGACATCTGGTACCATAGCAGAGGAAGGAGGGCAGAACAAATTGGTCAGCTATACTCCAGTTAAAGCAGACAGCAAATTTCTGGGTGAACAAAAACTCACAGGTGGACTGGAGAATCAAGATGGCGCAATAAGATAATATTAGTACAAGTTTAGAGAAAATTGACTTTGTATATACGTAAATCACCTGTCACTCTGTAGCCACATTTGCTGCCAACCATGGAGTTCCTGGCTTCAGCCACGTGACTGCAGGTTGGAATGAGCAATGGCTTGCTGAGAATGTTTTCATAAAGCAAAATGAAAATTTTTTAAGAATTGTTTTGGGAATCATTCTTTAATCAAAAGGTAGAAATGAAACAAGTGGATGTTGTGTAAAAGCATGTGGTGCTTCCTATAAAATAAAGAAGGCAACTATTCTGAGTTGTCTATTATGAGCATCCAAAAAAAAAAAAAAAACTCACAGGTGGACTGTGTCAGCCAATGGGCCTAGGAAGGAGTTCCTCATCCTTCGATCTGTGAGATCAATAGCATTTCAGAACTACCAAGACCACTTAAGCAGAACCCTTGCAGCATGTTCCACATCAGGGACCTTGGGATGACATCGGGTGGCCATTCCCTAGCCCCAGGTACTGAATGGGGTTGAGATATTGGCTTCTCCCCTTATCTTCCCCTTTCTCCTGGATAAGGAAAAAAAAGAAAAGAAAATGCTAAAACAATGGTCTCACCCACTTTCCCGTGACCTTCAACCCTTCCCAACCTAGTCAACCATGTAAACATCATCAAAAATAAAATTTTTTAAAAAGAAATATAACCAGGATTTCAGTAAGATTACTTCATAAGCATTTGTGTAGCTATAATTAAAAAATCAAAACAACAACAAATAGGGGTCACTCAGCAGCTTACCATTCTCATCCTCTGTCTGCAAAGGTTTCTGGCATCCCATATGGGTGCCAGTTCCAGCCCTGGCTGTTTCACTCCTGTTTAGCTCCCTGCTTAGAAGCTGGGAAAGCAATAGAGAATGGCCCAAGGCCTTGGTTCCCTACACTCATGTGAGAGACCCAGAGGAGGCTCCTGGCTTCAGACAGACTCAGCTCTGGCTATTGCAGCCATTTGGGGAGTGAAACAGTGGATCGAAAACCCCTTTCTGTCTCTCCTTCTGTCTGTAAGTCAGCCTTTCAAATAAAAATAAATCTTAAAAACAGAATAAGCACTATTGGTAGGAACATGGAGAAACTTAAATCCTCATGAACTATTGATAGGAATATAAAATGGTATAGCTAGTATAGAAAACAGCAGTTTCTCAAAAACTTAAAAGTAGAATTAACATATGACACAACAATCCAACTTGGGTATATGAAAATCTGTCAAAAAGTTCACGGAAAATAGAATTAAACGATAAGCTAATTTTGGCACCAAAAAAATTCATATATAATTTTTTCATAATACAAATTTCCCAACTTTTTTAATGACTTCAAAGAATATATTCAAAGCATACCCAAAAGAATCAAAAGCTCAATCTGAAAGATGTTTACACACTGAATGTTCATAGTGGTACTATTCACAATAGCCAAGAGGAGGAAGCGTTGGGCAACTTCAGCAATTGCCCTTTTCTGCTTGCCTTGCCCAAGGTTACACACCCTTGCTGAGAGCAGCAGCCTGTGTCTGTGACTGGTGCTTGCCATGAATGCAAGTGGAAGCCACTCCGTTCAACTCAGCAGGGCCAACTCGGCTGCAGCGCTCTCTAAGGTGTCAGCTGAGGTCCCTGCTGAGCCTGTGCACAGTCCAGGTTCTTCTACAACCCAATCCTCTTCCTTCACTCTTCCACAGGTGTTCATCCTGACATCCAATAAGCTTTCTGCCTGACAGTTTCTTAGAATGTGCTTCCAAGAGAACTCGCCTTGCAATATCTTAGTAAAGAAATTCTGTCCTTACCCTTTCCTGACACTATCCTACATTTTCCTCTTCACTTTCATGTTGGATAATTGCTCTTTTAAATGCATTTGGAGTTTATATTTTTACACAAGAAGAGGTGGGGAGGTGATTGTATTTTTTTCTCATTGCCCTGAGCCAATTTTATCAGGAATATCTACTAATAATCCATTATTTCTTCACTGATTTGTGACACCATGTCTTCATCATGTAAGTGTAACAAATTATCACAGACATAATCTTTCAGTCTCTCTCTCTTTTTTTTTTTTTTTTACTTTGCTCATCTGGTTTGAAGATGTGATCTTACCACATTGCTCAGTTGTTTTGTTTTTTATTTTTCAAAACTCCCCACATATATTCAGTTAGTGTATTTCTGAATCATTTTATTGATTTCCCTCCAAAAGTCCTCCTGGAGTTTTTTTATAGAATTGCATTGAATTCAAAGATTTCGGTAAAATTAAATCCTTGAAATGTTAAGTCATCTCATCTGTTGGCATGTTATTTTCATTCATTTATTCTGGTATGTTTTTAAATAGCCTTTACTAGGTTGATACCATTTTTCCATAATTGCTTTCTATGATATTAATTTAACTTCTAGATAATATATAGCTTTGTTGGAGTTTAAATGTCATTTGCTATTTCCTATTAAAACTTGTAATAATTTTTGGTTTGGAGGAATGCAATTCATTTTTATATGTTGGCTGTCTGGCTCAACTCATTTTTTTAGTTCTAATTTGGACAGATATTTAAATAACTGTCAATATCTAAGAATAATGAGATTCTATTTATTTTTGTACCTAATATGAGGGGACTTCAAAATATTCTTAGAAAATGTAAATTATGGAGCCAGGGCCATTATGCAGTAGGTTAGGTTTCTGTTATGGCGCTGGCATCCCACATGGGTCCAGTTCAAGTGCTGGCTGCTCTGTTTGGAATCCAGTTACCTTCTTGTGGCCAGAGAAAGCAGCAGAGGATGACTCAGGTCCTTAGACTCCTGCACTAATGTTGGATACACAGAAGAGGCTCCTGGCTCCTGGTTTCAGATTGGCTCAGCTCTGGTCATCACAGCCTTTGGGGGAGTGAATCATGGGATGGAAGATCTATCTCTCTCTGTCTCTCCTTCTCTTTCTAACTCTAACTTTCAAATGTAAAACAAGAAAGAAAAGAAAACATAAATTATGAAAAAAGCTATGCAAGGGTTTCCATTTTTGGCATCAAAATAAACTCATCTTTTCTTTCAGTTTCCACAAACCATATATATGGAGAGAGACAGAGACAGGTTGGAAGAGATCTTGCATCCCATGGTTTACTTCCCAGATGCCTAGAGTGGTTGTGGCTGGGCCAAGTCACAGCCAACAGCCCAGAACTCAATCCCAGTCCCATGGGGGAGGCAGAGATCCAACAGTTGACTCATTACGTGCTGCCTGCCACAATGCACTTCATCAGGAAGGGAAGCTGAGTCCTTGAACCCAGACGTTCTATTATGGAATGTGGGCAGCCAATAGCACCTTTTTTTTTTTTTAAAGATTTGCTTATTTTGGGCCCAGCGTCATGGCCTAGCGGTTAAAGTACTCACCTTGAACGAGCCGGGATCCCATATGGGTGCCGGTTCTAATCCCGGCAGCCCTGCTTCCCATCCACCTCCCTGCTTGTGGCCTGGGAAAGCCAGTCTTGGACAGCCTAGAAGAGGTTCCTGGTTCCCGGTTTCGCATTGGCGTAGCACCAGCTGTTGCACTCACTTGGGGAGTGAATCATTGGATGGAAGATCTTCCTCTCTATCTCTCCTCCTCTCTGTATATCTGACTTTGTAATAAAAATAAATAAATCTTTAAAAAAAAGATTTGCTTATATAAGCAAAAAGATTTATTTATTTTTATTTGAAAGACAGAATTACAAAGAAAAGGAGAGACAGAGAGAGAGTTCTCACAATGGCTGGTTCACTCCCCACGTGGCTGCAATGGACAGAACTACGTCAATCCAAAGCCAGGAACCTGTAGTTTCCTCCAGGTCTCCCATGTGGGTGCAGAAGCTGCAAGACTTAGGTCATTCTCTGTGTGTTTCCCAGGCCATTAGCAGAGAGCTGGACCAGTAGTGCAGCAGCCAGGACTAGAACCAGTGCCCATACAGGATGCCAGCACTGCAGGCAGAGGGTTAACATGCTACACCTTGGTACTGTCCCCTCCCCAAAACAGCATTTTCACTGCTGTGCTGAACTCTCACCCTTCAAGAAATTTTTGAGATTCTGTATGTTGTAACAGACATGTATTGTTTACTGTCACCAACATTAAAAAAGAAAAAAAAGATTTACTTATTTAAATTGAAAGTCGAAATTAAGAGAGAGAGGAAATTTTCCATCTGTTGCTTCACTCCCTAGTTGGCCACAATAGCCAGGGTGAGCCAGGCAGAAGCCAGAAGCCTGAAATTGCATCTGGGTCTCCCACATGGGTGGCAGGGGCCCAAATACGTACGCCAACTTCCACTGCCTTTCCCAGGTCATTAGCAGAGAGCTGGATCAGAAATGGAGCTGCCTGTATAATACAGGAATCAACACCATTAAGGGGTGCCAGCATCACATGGCTTTATCCACTGTACCACAGTGTCACCCAGCATCATCAAACATACCTCGAGGTTTCTCTCCACCTCCTTTCACAGAAAGCAGGAACTGACTTTATCCAGGCTCTTTGAGTGTGGACTTGGGATGTAAAGAAGACAGCAGTATGAGCATTCAGTGTGACGGAGAGAAAGAAAATAGAAAGTACAGGCGGGGATTCCTGCAATGGTAGCAGTGTGGAGATCAGTGGAGTTGGCAGTATGCTTTGCAGTGACTTCGCCAAGTGGGAACAAAGGTGTCTCCACTATAGCAGATCGGCAATAAAGCTGGCTGTTGTTCCTGCTTCCATAGCCTTGCAGTTTACATCTGCACTCAGTAAGCTCCCTGTTAGGACTTAACAAGTGTGGTGTTTCGCTTTCTTTTGACGAGGTTAGAGATGTTTTCTGCAGTTGCAGCAGAACTCGGAGTTATGTGTCATATTTATTTTTGTCTTTCTGCACTGGCCAAGACACTGAGTACTAATTTGCAAGGTAGTAGTCATAGTGAGGATTGCTGTGTTGCTCTCAAACCTACAGGGAATACAAGACAGACACATTTTAGATCTCTATTTTTACCTTCCTTCCAGAACTCTAATCTTGTTTGTAGCAACAAAGAACAGGTGCCCTTGCAATAAAAAGTAACTGTGTGACACCCTGTAAGCTTGGGGCAAATGTAGCAGTTTTCCCTCTTGTCTGAATCAAGTTCACTTAGAGAGACAAAAGCCACCTTGACATGATGAAAACGAAAACTGAACGTGTGGCATGACGTACCGCAAAGCTAAAAGGAGCCGGTAGCGCTGAGCTGTGTGAACTCCATGAACCATGTACTGCCCACCTCTGAACTTCCTGCTGTAAGATAAATCAATCCCTGTGTGTTTGTATTACTGTCATGTTGGTTTCTTTATATGGCATACACATCCTAAAGCTTTTGTTAAGTATGTTTATTAAGATTTTTGGTTGACATCTTTTGGTAGATCAAACACATCTCTTCGGGGCAGGTGTTTAACTTAGCAGTTCAGGCACCGGTTAAGATGCTCACGTCTCACGTGGGAGTGCCTGAGTTCCACCCCCAGCTGCAGCTCCTGCTAACTCCAGCTGCCTACTAATGCAACCCCTTGGAAGCAGCTCAAGAAATTGGGTGCCTGTCCTGCCCCCAGGAGGCCCAAGAGTTCCATACCAAAGCATAGCAGGCATTCAAGGAGTGAACCATACAGCTTGCTTGCTCACTTTTAGTCTCTCAACTATTAATCAAATATTAAATCTCAAATGTTAAAAAGTTTAATTTAATGTAGATCCTTAGGAAACTTCTAACAGACTTAAAAAATCACTAACCAGAATATGACCTCTTCTGCAAATGAGGTTACAGTGCATTTTTTTTTCTTTTTATCTTCCTGAATGTGATGACTTTTATTGGTCAATCTTCTAGTGATGAGTTATTGCCATATTACTGGGTGTGGTAGCTTAATGGCTAAAGTCCTCACCTTGCATGTACTGGAATCCCATATGGACACCAGTTCATGTCCTGGCTGCTCCACTTCCCATCCAGCTCCCTGCTTGTGGTCTGGGAAAGCAGTCGAGGACAGCCCAGGACCTTGGGACCCTGTACCCACATAGGTGAACTGAAAGAAGTTCCTGGCTCCTGGCTTCGGATTGGGTCAGCTCCGACCATTGCAGCCACTTGGGGAGTAAACCAGCAGACAGAAGATCTTTCTGTTTCTCTTTCTCTCTGTATATCTGTCTTTCCAAAAATAAATAAATGAATAAATAAATAATCTTTTTTAAATACCATATTACTAATATTAACCCTATTTGATTGTATATGTTCTTTAGTGGTTTGCTGAATCCTATTAGCTAATATTTATTTAGGATTGTTTTGAGCCTGTGTTTTAAAATAAGCTACTATCTTCATGTAACTAAGCATCAACATTATATAAGCCTTCTAAGTTAAGCTGGGCACACTGCCTATGTTTCTACTTTTATAGGGCAACTAATATGATAAAAATTATCACAATAAAAGAAATACACATCCAAAGTGATGGAAATACGCATCGAAAATCGGTAAATGTTACTTTTACCTTTCTGGAAGTTTTAATGAACATAAAGGAAAATGCACCTAAGTATACAACTTGGTTCATTATTATAAATGTAATAGGCCTTTGTAAATCAGCATCCAGAATCCAGAAGTTTCTTTCTGCCTGCTGGACCCCTCAAGAATAATCCTGACTTCCAAATTTAGTAAGTTGGAATGAAAAACTGAAATTTAAAAAATATACTCTTTTGTGTCTGGTGGCTTATTCTTTGTAATATTGATCTATATGATTGATGCAGTAGTGAGTTCTTTTTTTTTTTTTTGCATATTCCATTGAATAAGTGTTCCATGAATCTGTCAGTCATTTCACTCTGGATGGTTTTCGGGATGATAGAGATACATTATTATAGTTTAAAAAATTTTTAAACAGCATAATAGAAAAGTAAGAGAATTGCTTAAATTAAAAAAAAACAGTAAGAAGGTAGAGATGTTAAACAGAGCAGTCACTTTGGAAAACAGCCATATACTCAGAGAAAATAGATGCCCACACAAAAGCTGTACGTGCATATTCCTGGAGGCCGTAGTCAGAGCAGCCAAAATGTGCAAATTCAACTGTCAGTGTTACAATTGGTTAAGCAAAAGGTGGTCCATCCACATATAGTACAATGTTATTCGGCCATAAAAAATGATTAAATGATGATTCACTCTCTAAATGGATGAAATATTTTAAAATACTATGTTATATGATAGAGTCCACATACAAAGCTATTTCATTTCATTCATATGAAATCTCCACAATTAAAGTAGACAAGTTGGGGGCAGGCATTGTGGCACAGCAGAGTAAGCTGCTGTTTAGGACACCTGCATCCCACATCAGAATACTAGTCTGAGACCTAACTGCTCAGCTTCCGACCACCTGCTTGCTCCTGAGAGACTGCAGATGACTCCTGAGTGTTTGAATCCTTGCTACCCACATGAGTCAGCTGGGTGAAGTTCTTGCATTCTGGTTTCTACAAACCAGGTCCAGACTTGGCTGTCAGGAGCTTTGGGGCAGTGAATCATCAGATGGAGGTTCTCTCTTTTTCTCTCTCCCTCGTGTGTGTGTTTGCACATGCATATGTTGGTCTGCCTTGGTCGAGTAGATGAAAACTAAAATACAAACATACATGAAAAATTCTTAAAATAGACAGGGGTTAGTACTTTTTTTTTAAAGATTTAATTTTATTATTTTTTTATCGGAAAGGCGGATATACAGAGAGGAGAGACAGAGAGGAAGATCTTCCGTCCAATGATTCACTCCCCAAGTGAGCGCAACGGGTCGATGCTATGCCGATCTGAAGCCAGGAGCCTTTTCCTGGTGTCCCACGCGGGTGCAGGGTCCCAAAACTTTGGGCCGTCCTCGACTGCTTTCCCAGGCCACAGGCAGGGAGCTGGATGGGAAGCGGGGCTGCCGGGATAGAACCAGCGCCCATATGGGATTCCCGGGCGTGCAAGGTGAGGACTTTAACCGCTTGTGCCACCGTGCCGGGCCTGACAGGGGTCAATATTTTGGTGAAATCACCACATGGGAGCCTCAGATGAAGCTCCTGACTTCTGGCTTTGACCTGAACCAACCATGGCTAGGCTAGTGATAGCCACTTACTTTCTCTCCTATCTCTCTCCCTCCTTTGTAATTCTGACTTATAAATAAATAATTCTGAAAAAATTTCCTATAGGGAAAGGCTTGGCATTTACTGTGGGATAATAAGAGAGGGGAATCAATAATTGTGAATAGACTGAAGATTTCTTTCTGCTGTAATGAGAATGCTCTGGAATTAGAGGTGATGATAGTTGCACATCCTTGTAAACGTACTAAAACCACTGAATCATATACTTTGTCTTATATGAATTCTAACTCAACTAAAAGGGAGAAAGAGAAAGAGAGACAGAACTGACCCTCGTGACCTGGAACCTGGATTACAAGGAGTTACATTGAAGACAGCAGACAAGGAGACAACAAGGAGTGAAATGAAGCCACATCCATCTGAATCTGGGCTCTGGGTAGAATGATAAAAGTGCCAAAAGTGCTTCCCTGAAACAACCTCATCTGAAACCCAAGGCAGTTTATCTGTGTCATCCAAAAATGTCTGAAAGCCGAAGTTTACTTTAGATGGGGAATGGATTGGTTGTGCTTCTGCATCTATCTGGAACAAATACAAATTGTTCTGAAAAAGACATTTTAAATTCAAGTTTCAAAGAACTACCACAGAGAAGTATTCTCAAAAACACAGTGCTACAATTTCCCCTTGGATTTCCTTTTTTTAAAGATTTATTTTATTTTTAACTGAAAAGTCAGACACACAGAGAGGAGGAAAGACTGAAAGGAAGATCTGCTGTCCGATGATTCACTCCCCAAGTGCCTGCAACAGTAGAGCTGTGCCAATCCAAAGCCAAAAGCCAGGAACTTCCTCCAGGTCTCCCAAGCGGGTGCAGGGTCCCAAGGCTTTGGGCTGTCCTTGACTGCTTTCCCAGGCCACAAGCAGGGAGCTGTATGGGAAGTAGGGCTGCCGGGATTAGAACCAGTACCCAAATGGGATCCTGGAGCATGCAAGGCAAGGACTTTGCTCGCTAGGTCACTACGCCAGGTCCGAGAATTCTTTTTTTTTTTTTTCTTAATTGGAAGGTCAGAGAGGAGAGACACAGAGAGGAAGATCTTCTGTCCACTGATTCACTCCCCCAACAGCTGCAAAGCTGGAGCTACACCAATCCAAAGCCAGGAGCCCAGAGCTTCTTCCCGGTCTCCCCCATGGGTGCAGGGTCCCAAGTCTTTGGATCATCCTTGACTGCTTTCCCAGGCCACAAATAGGGAGTTGGGTGGGAAGCGGGGTGGCTGGGACACAAACCAGCACCTGTTGGGTCCTGGTGCGTGCAAAGCGAGGACTTCAGCGACTGGGCCACCATGCTGTGATGGCTCTAGGCCTAGAGGTTAAAGCCAAGAGTAAGAGATTCAATCCACCCCAACCATGAAGGGACTATGCCAACCAGTGGATTCTGAATAGATTTCATCATGATTGGAATAGCAATATTGGTAGCAATTCAGTATTGCTGAACTATCAAAACTGTTTCAGCAGGACCATAGGAGCATGCCTCACATCAGGGACCTGGGATGGGTGGGAGATCGGGTGGGGCTTCTCCCTTTGTTTCTCCCCTGACCCCAGAAAAACTGGGGAAAGAAATGATGATATTAGTGTGGAAACAATGGTGTTACCCACTTTCCTATAGCCCTTGACTCTAAGCAACTAAGTAAGATTATAGAAAGAAAGAAAGAAAGAAAGAAAGAAAGAAAGAAAGAAAGAAAGAAAGAAAGATTCAATCCAAGCCTTCCTGCCACCCATCCACTTGACCCATTCCTCCTGCCTCCAAGTGTCTGCATTTACTGGAGTTGGGTGTCCAGCTCAAGCTCCCCACTCCAGAATGGAGGGTCTTAACTGCTAGGTTAAATTCCTGCCATGCTAGACTCAATTCTTCAAAATATATTATGAAATTCCCATTCTTACAATTCGTAAATGAATCTACTCACTCATACAGTATAATTTCTAATGTATTTGGACTATGCTTGACATACTTTTAAAGTATTGCTTTAGATACTTTTGGTTTTGGCTAACACTAAAGAGATTAAGATTTTCTTTGAATTATTTGAAACATGCATTTTGTTTTTAATTCTTCAGATAATAATCCCTAACACTAAAGATTATTTTATAATTCCCTCCCCCCCGCATCCGTGTCTAAAGTTTAACAAATTCTTTTCTTTCTTGGCACTCTGTATCCAGCATTCACCGTCCACCATTGGTGTTGATTTCCAGGTTGAGATATTCTTTTGGTAATCTCAAAAATTATTATTACAGTAGCTATGTTTACTTCACTGTCTTACTTGGAACAGGAAATTTCTGACTTAATACCTGAAGCATTCATGCAGATGCATTTATCTGATTATTCTACACAAGCCTCAAGCATAAGGAGTACACCATATGTGTGTGTGTGCATGTGTTTGTCCATACACATACACATGCAGACCTGTTTCCTTCCTTTTGTAATGTTTTTCTCTTTTCATTTCAGTGTTTTACAAGTTCACATTTCCAGAACTTAGAAAATTCTAAGCATTGCACTACCTACTGAGAGATCCATGAAAATGAACCTAGTATCATCCTTATTACCATTATCCTATACAGAAACAACCATCCTAATGACTGGTCATGAAAGTTAACACAAATTAGTTATAAAGATTTTTCCTTTATGTATTTGAAATGCAGAGTTACAGAGAGGGAGGGAGAGAGACACAAAAATGTTCCATTTGCTGGTTCACATCCCAAATGGCTACAAAGGCCTGAAGCCAGGAGTCTGGAACTCCATCTAGGTCTCCCACATAGGTGGCAGGCACCCAAGCACATGGACCATCATATACTAGTTTCCCAAGCTCATTAGCAGGGGGCTGGTGCAGAAGTAGAACAGCTCAGATTTCAAAAGGTGCTCATATGGGATTTGCTACCCTACCCTTTAAAAATTTTTTTAAAGATCTATGTATGTATATATTTCATATATAGATATGAAAGGCAGGGTTATGGAGGAAGAGAGACACAGAGCTCTTACATCCACTGGTTTACTCATTGTTAAATGACCACAATGACCAGAGCTGTACTTGTTTGAAGCTGGGAGCCAGGAGTTTCCTTTGGGTCTCCCGCATGGGTGCAGAGCTATCCTTGACCCATCCTCGGTGCTTTCTCAGGCCATTAGCAGGAAGCTGGGCATTAAGTGAAGCAGCCAGGATTTAAACAGGAGTCCACATATGATGCTGGTGCTGCAGACTGAGGCTTAGACTACCTCCCCTAGGTGCCAGCCCCAAATGCCTTTTGTTTTTATATCAAGAAAAAAATAACATACACAAGGGTTTAGTTCCATATCTGTTATCAGGGGAAAAAATGAGAGAACATCAGGAATGAGGGTGAAGAGGATCAAAAAAGGCAGGTGGGAGGTGGTGGGCATCAGGCCACTGAAGTTTTATAAAGACATTTTTAAATGATAGTAACCTACTTGGAGCTAAGACTGGAATGACTAATACATATTGATCAATATCTTTTTAAGGACTTTACATTTTCAACAGGTCAAGATCGATTAAAGAAAAAAAAAGATACTTCCTATGGAAAAGGAATATCAACAATGAAATGGAACTAGGAAAATATATTCAGGGAATGGGTCCAGTTGAACCAAAAAGGAATAATAATAATAATGATAATAAACAGGGAAACAGATTGGCAAGAATTAGAGTACATCATGGTACCTAAAAATTTACATATTTTTCTCCATATACTGAACTGGATACATATATCTCCATATATCCCACTAGATAGATAGATGGATGGATGGATGGATAGATATTTGTTCTTATGTGCAGTATGTAGAATATCTTACTGTTTCATGATCACCATTGCTATGTGATATTCATAAAAGCCCTGTGCCTACTTTCTCTCTGAAGGATTCATGAATATTTGGTCCATTATGCCAAATTATGTCTTCAATACTGATAGTCTGTACTCAGTTGAAAAAGTCCAGACACATGAACATGGATATTTAAACATTTGTTTTCTCTTATACTTTTGCTATCATAGATGTTTTTTAAATAAGTTATTCACATTTATTTGGAAGGCAGAGAGAGACTGCAGTCTCACATCCATTGGGTCACTCCGCAGATACCAACAAAAGCAAGTGCTAGACCACCTGTTAGCCAAGAGTTCAGTTCAGGTCTCTCATAGTGGATGGCAGGGCCCTTAGTAACTTGAGCCGTCTGACCTGCTGCTTCCCAGGCTGCACGTTAGCAGAGAACTAGAACAGAAAGGGGAGTTGCAGATCCTCAGATGTGAGGTACAGGTGCTCTCAGGCACAGCTTGACCACTGTGCCAAGCCCCACCTTTTCCCGCAAGTGATGGAAAGTTTAGATTAGTCCAACTCAATTTTCCTTTTAGAAAGCTAAGTAGACTCTTTCCCATTGTCTTGCACATTTCCTAGTGATTAAGGCTAATTAGATTATCTTTCTGAGCTTTTAACGTAAAGCTATTATCCTAAAATCACAAGACAAGTTGTTTCCTTCTTTGAAAAAGATGGATGTGACATTTGTGCTTCCCTAGGAGTGTTTTTCTCCAACTGTCCGTGCTATTGTCAGAAGCTCAGCTGTCACATCTTCCCATTTTTAAAAAAGGTTCCTGGCTCTTAGCCTCTCCTGATATGAATTGACCCAGTGTTTGATTATAATATATTCTTCAGGTTTTCACAACCTGTGAGGGAATTCTTCTTTCTCCTCCCTTCATGGGAGGCACCCCACTCTAACAGGTCAGTGGTCAGTTTTTTTTCTTAAAAATAGAGGTGAAAGGGTCTCATTTCAAAAAAAAAAAATTCTACCTTTTCTTTTGTTCTTTATTGTGTCTACTTTAAAGTTTTAAGAATGCTTGCCAGTTATCTTTTTGACTTCTCACAAATTGCATGCCTTCCATGCCCTACTGCCCACATTTTAGACTGGGTTCTTTGTCCTTTAGTCCTAAGCTATACAATGACACATTAAACTCTCAAGTACAGCCAGTTTCAAGAGGCATCCCTGAATAGGCAGTGAAAGATTATAATCAAGCTGTAATGCAGAGGTTTTCAAAAGGAAAATTTCAACAGAAAATTATAGCCACAGAAAATTCTTGATTACTCATAAGATAAAATTGAATGAATAATGAAATCCACAGGTTATCGCAATAAAATCTGCTTCCCTCCAGGCCGTGAGCCCTTATTTCCTACCAAGCACTCCTATCATCATATCCACAAGTCTGATCATTCAAATTTTGGAAAGGTAACAGCACTGCAAAATTCACAATTGTAGTTAGAAAAGAAAACAATGCTTATAAATCCACTATATCCCCATGAAAGGATACAGGCTCTGGCCCAACACATCCGTAAGTATGTAAGTACTGGTAGTCATTCCTCAGCTCTTTTTATCCTTCAAAAAATAAAAGCAGATATCATGCTCAAAAGACCATGTTCAAAAGAAAGCACTCCTTCTATAAAAAAATAAATAAATAGGGCCCAGCAGCGTGGCCTAGCAGCTAAAAGTCCTCGCCTTGAACGCGCCACTTGGATCCCATATGGGCGCCAGTTCTAATCCCAGCAGGTCCACTTCCCATCCAGCTCCCTGCTTGTGGCCTGGGAAAGCAGTCAAGGATGGACCAAAGCTTTGGGACCCTGCACCCGCGTGGGAGACCCAGAAGAAGTTCCTGGCACCTGGCTTCAGATCGACATAGCATCGGCCGTTGCGCTCACTTGGGGAGTGAATCATCGGATGGAAGATCTTCCTCTCTGTCTCTCCTCCTCTCTGTATATCTGCCTTTCCAATAAATAAATAAATCTTTAAAATAAATAAATAAAACAATTGGTTTGAAAGGTTGAAAATTCAGAAATAAGGAATAATGAGAGACACCTGTAATCAACGGAACTCACTGTTAAAGAAGACAGTAGAAGTTAAGTTTTCCTGGTCTGAACTGCCTAGGCTGAGAAGCATTTTAGAATTTGAGTTTTCTTTTTCAGAATCTGGAATTGTTGTATATACACAATGAGATGCCTGGCGCATGGAACCCAAGTCTAAACATGAAATTCGTTTATGTTTCCCGTATAACTTGCACACCTAGCTTGAAGGTAATCTTAATGTTTTTAGTACACCCATCTTTTCACTGCCAACCACCATATGAGGTCAGGTGTGGAATGTTCCATCCACAGTGTCATGATAATGCTCAAAAAGTTTCAGATTTGGGAGCAGGTGGATTTTAGATTTTAGGGTTTAGAGATGCATAGTCTTTGTAAAACAGGGGTTCACAAGGTTATTATCTTCTCTTTGTCCTTCAGGGACATCCGTATCACCTGTGAGCTTTTCAGCAGGCTACTCAGGTCCTTCTGGCTGGATCAAGTGGGAGGAGCTTTGATATAATATTCAGCTTCTCCCACTTGTGCTTCAGCTTCCTGCTAATGCACACCTGGGAAGGAACCAGGGAAGGGTTCTAACTGGGTGCCTGCCACCCACATAGGAGACCCAGATTGAGTTTATGGTTCCTGGCTTTAGCCTCGACCTGCTTTGGCTGTTACAGGCATTTGGGGGAGTGAACCATGGATGCAAAGTCTCCGCCTCTCTTTGCTTATCTGCATTTCAAATAAATACATTCTTAAAAATCATTTACCATGATAGTTGCAAAAATTAACCTCCTATTCTTCATAGAAAAAGAGATTTATTATTTATTTAAATGGCAGACTTACAGAGAAAGAAAGAGAGACAGAGAAAAGGAGAGATTTCCCACCTGCTGGTTCACTACCCAGTTGATAACAGCCAGAACTGGGCCAAGCTGATGCCAAGAGCCAAAATATTTACCTGGGTTTTTGACAGAGGTGCAGGGTCCAAGTACTTGGACCATCTTCTCTGCTTTCCCAGATGCATTAGCAGGGAACCAGATTGGAAGCAGAACAGAAGGGACTCAAACCAGTGCTCATATTGGATGCTGGTACACAAGTGGTAGCTTAACTCACTACACCACAATGCCAGCCCCACATTGGTGATTCTGAAAGTTCCCTTGGTGATCGTAATATTCAACCAAGGATGTAAATCATTGTGCTGGAGAGACTTCATCTGTTATAAAATTAAGAAACACTTTACTGGGTAATAAGCACAGATGTTGCTGTTTGTTTGTTTTACTTATTGTTATAAAAGATGGTTGGTAGTCTTAATGGTAAAATGCATGTATGCCAATATTTTTTTCTAATTCAATATATTGCCCAATATTTAGGAATGTTGGAGATAATCTGATTTGAAGGATTTACAAATTTTTGAAGAACTCTTAAATTATAAACTACCTGGGCTGTTGTCTTTATAACTGTATCATAGGCCCCTTTGATGTATGAGCATGGGGGCAAGTATTTTATTTTATGGAATCATCTTTTGAGTCCATGAAATACATTTTAAAAAGAAAAGTACTGACAAAATAAGCCATAATAAAGAACTATAAATATTCCTAGAATAAAACAAAATGTAACTTTTCATATTTTTTAGGACTGGCAATTTAGCCCCATTTTTTTTCTTTAAGCAACTTAATTTTGAAAATGTAAGTGCTCATCCATTATAATTATATGAATTTTGGACAGGAAACATAAATAAATTGTGATTCAGTGTTAAGGACTGTGACTGCAGAGAAGGCAGAAGAAGGGTTAAGGCAGGGTTAGGGTAGAGAGAGGGTAGGAAGAACAGCCTGTTTCCATGTCGTAGGCCTAAGTCTTGCTGACTGAGATGAGGAGCAGAGAGCCTGAAATAGGTAGTGCAGGAGCTGACTTGGGCAACATGACACCATGCCTGCATCTACTGTAATAGATCCAATGATTTTAACTTAACAAAATCATGTGCTGCCAAATCCCAAGGCTATAAAGAATAGGAGGTTAATTTTTGCAACTATCATGGTAAATGATGTTTAAGAATGTATTTATTTGAAATGCAGATAAGCAAAGAGAGGCGGAGACTTTGCATCCATGGTTCACTCCCCCAAATGCCTGTAACAGCCAAAGCAGGTCGAGGCTAAAGCCAGGAACCATAAACTCAATCTGGGTCTCCTATGTGGGTGGCAGGCACCCAGTTAGAACCCTTCCCTGGTTCCTTCCCAGGTGTGCATTAGCAGGAAGCTGAAGCACAAGTGGGAGAAGCTGAATATTACATCAAAGCTCCTCCCACTTGATCCAGCTACACTGCGGAACAATTAAATAAGAACTTCTAGAGGTAGAAACCAGGTATTTTGTTTTTCAAAGATTCCCCAAGTAATTCCAATGCAGCCAAGGTTAAGATCAACTACTCAAGTTGATCAAGGCTCTTCCAAAGAAAAGGTTATATGAGAATTTTTTTTTTAGTTTAAAATTTATTTTATTTTTAACAACAATTATTACATGGTTGATCAAGGTGGGAAGGGTCAAGGTTTAAGGAAAATTGGGTGAATTTGTTACTTCCAAATTTGCCATTTTTTGTTGTTCGTGGGGTAAGGAGCGAGACAAAGGGGAAAATCACTCATGACTTTCCACACGTCCCAGTACCCAGGGATGAGGAAAGGCCACTTCATATCAACCCAGTCTCAATGTGTACGTATTCCGAGGGTTCTGTCCAAGTGGTTTGGATAGTTCTGAAATGCTGCCAATTTCACTGATCCAGGGATGATGTTACCCTCCCAATGTCCATTGGCTCCATTGACCGAAATTATTTGCTGTTTTCATTTGCTTGGAGTTATTGTCCAGTTGGTTCTGTTCTTCTGCTACAGCAACAAATGTGCTGCCTTAATTTCATTTTACAACAGGGCCTGTGTACACTGCTCTACCTTTTTCATTAAGCAGGACATATTCTTGCAGGCAAATTCAAAAAGCTGGGCCAGGTGTCTGAAGCATCGCTGGATCCCCCACCTCTGGGGTTCACGAACCTGACACCCACCTATTATGCCAGCCCTGAAACCTGGACCAGGAGACCCAGGCCCCACCAGATTCCACATCCTGAAGTTCACAGAACCAACATCCACATAGAAGGTGGGTCTCGGGATTAGGGGCAAGTGACCCACACTCCACCAGTTCCCCTTTCCCCGGGGCTCAGGAACCCATCTCCCACCACACACGTGTTCCTCATGACCTGAGCCAGTCTACCCAACCCATATCAGAGAATTTAGTGTAGGTAACAATACAAGCTTAAGATGTAACAAGATACTCTCAATTACCATTGTTTCCTAGAGTTTTAGTTCAGAATCATTTTACATAATTATATAAACACTTTCAACAGTTACACAAAAAGTAATGCAAGCCTCAGCTATAGGCAACTACCTAGATTGCCTTGTACCTAGGCAAGTATTACACTGCTGGGAGAAAAGCAGCTGGTGGGTGTTCTTCTGGGCCTGGTTAATGCCAAAACTGTTAACTCTGCTAGTGTTCCAGTTGCCTATTCTATTTTTTGCTTTTTAAATATGCTATGTGGGGAAGGCAGGGAATACCATCCCAGGACCCAGGGAGTGGGAGGCTTCAGATTGCTGGGGAAAGGAGGTCTGGAAACATTTTGGAGTAGAAGTGCCAGAAGGCATGTTTGAGAGGGGAGGGATGATTTCTGGGGGCTTCCACAGACTGGGTCACTGCACTCAAAGGAGGAAAGGGAGCTGAAATGGAATAGTGTTAAGGGAGAAAATGTGAGGGCATGTCTGGGTCAGGCCAAGGCACCTGTCTACATGGGAAACCTGGGCTGGGCTAAATGGCATTACCTCTACCTGCTGGCACATAAAAATGTGGGGCTGAGATGCATGCCTGGTTGGACTGGGCTACAGTACCCACACACAGTGTCAGAGCAGGAGGTAGGCAACATCAGGCTGGACAACAGCAACCACCAGAATGCAAAAGAACAAAATCTGGGAGCAGATTCTGTAGGGGACTTGTGGGCTCACCCCTATGCAGCATTCATTCGTTTGTGCAGAGAAGTGGAGGTGGTGATGAACTGAGCCAGGCTGGGCCACAAAGCTCACCTGACACTTATAGAAATTGGAGCTGGGAGGGGACCAGGCTGGGCCAGGCACAGCACCTACCTGCACATGCAAAAGTCAGGACTGGGCCTGGAGCAATAGCGTAGCATTTAAATTCCTTGCCTTGAAAGCGCCAGAATCCCATATGGGCACTGGTTCTAATCTTGGCGGTCCCACTTCCCATCCATTTCATTGCTTGTGGCCTGGGACAGCAGTCAAGGATTGTCTAAAGCTTTGAGACCCTGCACTTGCTTGGGAGACCCCGAAGAAGCTCCTGACTCCTGGCTTCAGGCTTTAGATTGGCTTAGCTCCAGCCATTGCAGTCACTTGGGGAGTGAACCACCAGAAGAAAGATCTTCCTTTCTGTCTCTCCTCCTCTCTGAATATCTGCCTTTCCAATAAAAATAAATAAATCTTAAAAAAAAAAAAAGTTAGGACTAAGGACAGACCATGTCAAGCAGGACCATGGCACTTGCTAGAAAGAGTGAGATCCAGGCCTGGTAGGAGAACCTGGGAGCTACACAAGAGTCACCTACACAAGAGGCTGGCAACAGAGCAGACCAGGCAAAGCCATAGCACTCATCAGCATTTGTATGAACTGAGTTTGGGGATGGGCAGGGCTAAGCCAGGCTGTACCACCCAGAGTCTGGGGCAGGCCATCTCAAGCTGGGCCATAGCACCTCCTGGCATGTTCAAAATCCAGGGCTAGGAGCAGACCTGACAGGGGAACATCAAGGACTCTGTTGGTGCACTGTGCTTCTGCTGATGAGCATGAGAGCTGGAGATGGCAGCAGGCCAGACTGGGGGCGTGCCAGGCTAGGCTAGTCGCAGCACCTGCGGGCAAGTGCCAGGACTAGGAGTAAGTCATGTCAGGCTGGTCTGCAGTAGCTCCTGCCAGGCACAAGATCAGAGGCTGGGAGAGGGCCCAATAAGGGTACTGAGGGCACTCCCCTGATGAACTGTAGCTCCCATTGGTAAGCATGAGAACCAGAGCTGGGAGTGGGACCCATTGGTTCAGGCAGTGGCACCTGTCAGCATATGTGTGGGCTGGGTCTGGGGGTAGGTTAGACTGAGCTAAGCACCCATGGGCATGCACCAAAGCAAGATAGGATATGGGCCATCCCCGTTTAGGCCACAGCTCATGCCAGCACACATGAAAATCAGGGCTAGAGGTAGAGCTGGTAGGATTATTAAAGGTCAACCTGACTAGGCTGTGGCATCTGCTAGTGTGACTGAAGACAGGACCTATAGAGGGCTGGGCTGGTCTGGGCCACAGCACTTATCAGTTCCTTAAGAGAAGGGGGTGGGGCAGAACTGACCAGGTAGCTGTATCCACTGGTGTGTGCATTGGATGGTGCCACTGACAGATCAAACCTGATCCTGCACTGGCTGACGAACGTATGAGTCAAATCTGAGATCACCCAAGGCAAGGTTCTTGGGGACTCCACAACTAGATGGCTGGACTTAAATCCCAGCCATAGGGGAAATCACAATATATGAGGTAGAGCTTAGAGTGCATGTATCAGGACTGGGCCTGCACAAATGCCTAGATGCACACAATGGATATGACACTCAGCACATCTGGGCCAGCAGTGAACAGTGAGTGCCTTGTCAGGATAGAAAGCAGAACAGGTTGGACCACTCTGCTGGCCGAGCTTTGCAACATGCCCTGGGCCTGTAGATGCACTAAGGTGAACTCGATGAGCCAATAGACTTTGGAAGGATTTTTCTCAACCCTGGTGCAACAAAACTGATGAGGTCTCAGAACTAACGAAACCACTCAAGTAACACACTTGGAACATTCTTCCTTACATTGGGGTCTCTGAGGCATCATCAAATGACTATCCTCCCATCCACAAGTGCTAATGTAGTTTGACAGCAAGGAGTAGTCAACTACCCTGCCCCCTCTGCAAAAACAGGAGAAAAAAAAATAGAATCATTTCTCCCACCCACCCTCCTCCATACCTTGACCCTTCCCACCCTAATCAGAGACCCACATAGCAATGCATCCCACTCAACTAAATAAGCAATGTTATAAATAAAATAAATCTTTTTAAAAGGTAGTTCAAAATTAATCAAAAACCTAAACCTAAATTTTTCAAAGAAAAAAAAAAAAAGAAAGGGCTCATGATATTAAATTTGGCAATGATTCATTGACTAGAAAAATTTAGTAAGTTTGTGCATCATACATTATTATCAATAGAGAAAAACAACCTATAGTATGAAAATACTTAGAAATTATGTCTGCAAGCGATAATATTGAGAACAAAGGAATTGCAGCAACTCAGCAGAAGCCATAACAAAATGTGCAAAGGATTTGATTGGACATTCTGCAAAGAAGACACACTGTATGTTAACATCAGTAACTGTTAGGGAAATACTAACCAAATTACAAGGTACCACAGAATGGTACCTGTCAGAAAGCTAGCAAAGGAAGGGGAGGGGAGGGACCAGAACACACAGAATGGATTCTAAGAAGGTTTTGTTTTGTTTTGTTTTGTTTGCTATTTGTTTGTTTTAAAAATTTATTAGTTTTTATTAGAAAGGCAGACATACAGAGAAGAGAGACAGAGAGGAAGATCTGCTGTCCAATGATTCACTCCCCAAGTGACCGCAATGGCCAGAGCTGAGCCAATTCAAAGCCAGAAGCCAGGAACCTCCTTCAGGTCTTCCACATGGGTGCAGGGTCCCAAGGCTTTGGGCCATCCTTGACTGCTTTCCCAGGCCACAAGCAGGGAGCTGGATAGGAAGTGGAGCCGTCGGAATTAGAACTGGTGCCCATATGGGATCCCGGCGCATTCAAAGTGAGGACTTTTAGCTGCTAGGCCACTGTGCATGACCCTGTTTGTCTTTTAAAGATTAATTTATTTTTATTGGAAAGGCAAATATAAAGGGAGGAAGAGAGACAGAGAGGAAGATCTTCCATCAATGATTCACTCCCCAAGTGTCCACAATGGCTGGAGCTGAGCCAATCTGAACCAGTAGCCAGGAGACTCCGCAGGGTCTGACACATCAGTGCAGGATCCCAAGGCTTTGGGCCATCCTTGACTGCTTTCCCAGGCCACAAGCAGTGAACTGGATGGGAGGTGGAGCCACCGGGACTAAAATTGGTGCCCATATGGGATCCTGGTGCGTGCAAGGACAGGACTTTAGCCACTAGGCTACTACACTCAGCCCAAAAGTTTTCGAGATTCTAATAGGGACATTCACATTCCATATTAGATTGCCTGAATTCAAGTCCCATCACTGTTCCAAATTCTAGTTCCCTGCTAATGTACACCTTATGAGTTAGTGGTAATGGCTCAAGTGATTTTATCCCTGCCACTTACATGGGGACTGGAGTTAATTCCTGGCTCCTGCATTCCTCCTTGGCTAGACCATATTGCAGGCATCTGCAAGTGGATGGAAATTTGCTCTGTCAATTTCTTTCTCTTGAATAAAGAAATAAGAATTTCAAATAAGACTACAAGTTGTGGGAAGCATGTGAAGAAATCAGAACTCTTTGTATCACTTATAGGTATGTGAGATGGTGTAGGCATTATGGACAGAAGAATAGCAGTCCCTTACAAAATTTTAAAGAGAAGCCCAGAACGGTAGGCTCATGGCTAAAGTCCTTGCCTTGCATAAACCAGGAAGCAGCTGCTCCACTTACTAACAGCTCACGGCTTATGCCCTGGAAAGCAATCAAGAGCTGCCCAGAGCCTTGAGATCCTGCACCCGCATGGGGGACCCAGAGGAAGCTCCTGGCGCATGCCTTCAGGTCAGCTCAGCTGTGGCTCTGGCCATTGTGGCCACTTGGGGAGTGAATCAGCAAACAGAAGATCTTTCTCTCTGCCTCTCCTTCTCTACATAAAATCTGACTTGCAAATAAAAATAAATAAATCTTAAAAAAAAACTTAAAAGAGAATGGCTGTATCACTCATCAGTTCTACTTCTGGGTGTATATTCAGCAGAGTTGAAAACAGGATCTCAGAGCTGTTTATGCATCCATATTCAAAGCAGCATTATTCACAAGAGTCAGAAGCTGGAAGCAATGCAAGTGTTCATCAAGAGATGAACAAAATGTGGTAAATGGTTGAACACGATATGATGGAATAACATTCAGCCTTTTATTAAAAAAAGAAGTTCTGACACATGCTCAAGTATGAATGAAGCTTGAGGATACGATGCTAAGAGAAGTGAGCCAGTCACCAGAAAAAGACAAATATTGAATGAAGCCATGGATACCAAGTAACAAGGATACTTACATCAACAGAGAAAGTACTATGGAGGTTGACAGGGGCTGAAGAGAGAGGCAAGTGAGTTGTTGTTTAAGTGTGTCAAGTTGTAATTGTGCAAGATGAAAATCTGGAGATTGGTTGTACAACAATGTAGATATATTTACCACCACTGGACTGCATTCTTTTTTTTTTTTTTTTTATTGGAAAGGCGGATATACAGAGAGGAGAGACAGAGAGGAAGATCTTCCGTCTGATGATTCACTCCCCAAGTGAGCGCAATGGCCGATACTATGCCGATCCCAAGCCAGGAGACTCTTCCGGGTCTCCCACGCGGGTGCAGGGTCCCAAAGCTTTGGGCCGTCCTCGACTGCTTTCCCGGGCCACAGGCAGGGAGCTGGAAGGGAAGCGGGGCTGCTGGGATAGAACCGGCGCCCATATAGGATCCCGGGCGTGCAAGATGAGGACCTTAACCACTTGCGCCACCGTGCCGGGCCGGACTGCATTCTTTAAAATGGTAAATCTTGTGTTATTTTACTCCAACTGGAAATCACATACATACATGACTTTGGTAGTTTCCATTGCTGATAGAATCAGTTCCCCTAATTCCCAAGCTGTTTCTCACCAAGATACAGAAAATGGTCAGTGGCATCCCGGGGTAAACGGATAGAGTTACTAAAGTGTACAGGTGGCCAGTGGTGGGGGAGAAGGGGTGGCCATCTCAGCCTCTAACACTGGTCCAGAAGCCTAAAAGGCTCAGCTCCTAAAGCTTGGCTAAGCCACTCACAGCTCCTAGTTGGGAATATTTATTCACGTTTGGAGGGATGGTCTGTAAGGCTGTTTGTAGTGTGGATCTACCTTCTCTAAGTGCTCTTCCTGTGGCAGGTAACTGAAATCCAAGCAAATCTGTTTAAGCAAAACAGCAGGTTTATTGGGGTGAGATTTAGTTCAGTGATTAAATATTGCTTGAGACACCTGCATCTGTATTCTTGGCTTCAGCTTCCTGCCAGTGTGAACGCTGGGAGGCAGCAGATGATGGCTCAAGTACTTGGGTCCCTGTCACCTACTGGGGTGACTTGGATGGAGTGTCTCTCAGTCACAGCCTGACCTGGCCCTGTCTGTCTGTGGCCAGCATTTGGGGGTGCGAAGCAGTACGTGGAAGCTTGCTCTCTCTCCCTACCCCACCTCTTTCTCCAGATCCCCTCTCAGCCATCCATATGTTTCATCCTGCTTCTCTGTTCTTCTTCCTACACCACTGTATATTTCTCCAAAGTGGTTGGTAAATATCTTACGATAAAGCTACTAATCCTTTCATACCATATCAAATTAGATTGTGACACTCAAGAAAAATTAAAACCACAGATTATATTTAATGGCCACACTAAAGTTATTCTCTTATTTGTTTAATTTTTTAATTTCTTTAAACTTCTTAATTTTATTTTTGAAGGTTTTTGATCAATTTAATTTGTTCTTTTTTTTTTTTAATCTCAACATTTTTTGTTTCATTTGAAAGGCAAAGGGAGAGTGCTCATCCATTGACTGGCTCACTCCTCAGCTGCTGCAAACCCAGGGATGGACCACACCAGTCAGGAGCTCAGAACTCAGTTCAGTTCTCCTCTGTGGGCTGTAGGGACTCAAGTACCTGAGCCATCACCTGCCGTCCCCCAGAGTGCCCATTAGTGGGCACCTGAGTCACAAGTACAGGAGCTAGTACTTGGACCAGGAATGCTGATAAACGATGTGGGCATCCCATGGGGCCACCTAGCCACTCTACCCAGCACCCACCCCGCCATTAGACTTTAACATTGATTTTCCATGTGCTCAGGCAAGAACTCAGTCTACTCCCATGTTAAGAAAATACGTACATTGTTGAGTAGCCAGTCTTCCTCCAAATGCCATGTTCAGACTCAGGTTGTAGTGATATAAATGGCTTGTATAGGAATAATGCAGGTGCTTTCACGGGTTTTTATATATATATATATATATATATATACAAAATGTAGATTCTGTGTGTGTTAAGAAGTATGACAAATACAGTGTAGACTCTCATATCACTTTATGCACATTTTTCCTCTCATGTTCACATCATTTTTTGTTGGACATTTGGATGCACAGTCCACTAGTACACCAGGTTCTGAACTTCCAGCCAAAATGGCATGGCCTTCCTTGCTGGAAGGGTGTGTCATTAAGAAAGCCAGCTCAAGTCCCAGACAACCGGGGTCCAATCACAGCTCAGTCACACACTTGTTAGTTATGTCCCTTGAGCAAATTACTTCCCTACATGGTTTTTTTTTTTAATCTGTGAAATTGAATAACAACACCTTCATCCTGGAGTTAATGAGTAATTAACAGAGGAAAACCACTCAGAATAACACCAAGCACAAGGCAAGCATTCAATGAATGTTAATTATTACTAAAATGTCAATTTTAGCTTGTTAAAGGGCACATTTTATGATGAAGGTAGGAGAACAAAGGAGTGCCTTGCCCAGAGAAAACTGGCTTTCCTAATAAATGTGGGCTAATCAATAAGCTAAATAAATGGTGGTATTTCCATACAATTGAACACGGTTCAGTAGTTTAGATCAGGATCACTCTGGGGTTTTGTTTAATCACAGATTGCCTTGTTTCACCCTCAAAATGTCCTGCCTAGGGACTCAGGCCAGGAACTTGCATTCCTAGCAACGTCCCAGGTAAGGCTGGTGCTGCAAGCCAGGTCCACAGTGTGACAATGGCTGGCTTAGGGGGAGGTCTCTGAACCTCAGCACTAGCACCATGTTGAGCCAGACTCCTGTGGGAGGGGCTGTCCTGCACACTGCAGGTTGTTTAAAAACATCACTGACCTCTAGCCACCAGATGCCTGTAGCATCTCCCCCGACTCCACTGTGTAATACACAACCGTATCTCCAAATGTTGCCAGATACCTCTCAGTTAGGCAAAATTTCTCCCTGTTGAGAATCGCTGGCTGATCTAGTAACCTGAACGATTTTACACGTTCAGTTTATAGTATAAAGCACAAGACACAGGACAGGTGTTGTAGCACAGTGGGTTAAGTCACTGCTTGGGATGCGCATAATCCATACTGGAGTGCATGCTGGTGTAAGTCCACCTGCTCCATTTTCAATCTTACTTCCTGTTAAGGAACGCATTCTGGGAAGCAGCTGATGATGGTTCAAGTGCTGGGGCCTCTTGCACCTACTCGAGAGAACCAGATTGGCTTCCCAGATTCTCAGATTCCTAACTTTCACCTGCCCTAGCTCTGGCTATTGTGGGCATCTGGGAAGTAAACTAGCAGATGGGAAATCTCTCTCTCTTTTTTTTAACATTTGTTTTATTTTTATTGTAAAGTCAGATATACAGAGAGGAGAGGAGACAGAGAGGAAGATCTTCCATCTGATGATTCACTCCCCAAGTGACTGCAATGGGCAGTGCTGCGCCAATCCGGAGCCCGAAGCCAGGAACTTCCTCCAGGTCTCCCACACGGGTGCAGGATCCCAAGGCTTTGGGCCATCCTTGACTGCTTTCCCAGGCCACAAGCAGGGAGCTGTATGGGAAGTGGAGCCACTGGGGCTAGAACCAGCACCCATATGGGATCCTGGTGCGTGTAAGGTGAGGACTTTAGCCTCTAAGCCACTCCACTGGGCCTAAAAGTCTCTCTCTTTATCTCTCCTCTTCCTCCCTTTCTTACTGTCACCCTGCCTTTCAATTAGATGAAAATAAATTTGTAAAAAGAAAGCTACAAAAGAAAAAAGCTACATAGACAGTATATACCATTAATATGAATTTTAGAAACTCATAAAGCAATTACTTTAGCCCATATTCTACTGATTCAACAAAATACTTGTGTCTGGATATTTTATAAAAAAAGAGAGAGAGAGATTTATTTAGCTCACAGGTTTGGAGATCCAAGAGCATGATTCTAGAGAAGGCCTCTGGCTACCCCATAATATGATGGACAGTACCACTGCAGGATGAAGAGGGAGTAGTCAAATGGGGAGGCAAGAAGACAGCAAGGGATTCAGGCTTACCAACTTGCTCTCAGAGAACTTACTCAGACTCCAAAATTAGCATTAACCTGTCAGGAGAATTAATCTCTCCTTCCATGGCAGGCTCTACATCTTCAAGCTTGCACCTTGTCTTAAATCCTCCTGCACACTGGGCGCTCAAATCATAGCCAAACCATAGTAACAGCACAAGGATACTTCCAAAAGTTCATGGGAACCTGGAACTAAAAGATGAGTGCAAAAAATATTCTCAAGTCTACGGTTTTTCATAATACACATTTCCCAGGAACGTTTTGAAGACCCTAAATTTTCATGTGTTTCTCTTAAAAGGGTGATGCAACCTTTGAAGAGGTGAGGCCTAGTGGGTGAAGGTCGTTGGAGGCACCACTGCAGAAGGGATTAACCACATAAATTGTTATTTTTAAATTCAAGAAAATTAACTTTTATTTCATTTTCTTTTAAAAATATCTTTATTCAATTAGATGTAGAGATACAGAGGGAGATAGAATTCCAAACCACTGCTTTAGTTCCCAAATGCCAGCAAGACCTGCAGCTTGGCCACAGCTCAGATAGAGCAGGGAGTCTGGGAATCAGCCAGTTTCCCATGTATGTGACCAGTTACTGGAGCCATTGTCACAGCTTCCTTGGGCATGCATTGGCAGGATGCTGGAGTGAGAAGCAGCCAGGAACTGAACCCACCACTCTGTTACTGGATTTACAGCTTAGCTGATAAATAAACTGAATGCTTACTTCTTAATTCCATTTTCCATGAACCTTTTCAAGTACCCGCATGTCATATTTCTTATGAATACATATAAATGTATTAAATTATCAAAAATGTAGATTAAAAGGACCTACAATAAAAATCATGAAAGTAGGGGCATGCACTGTGGCACAATAGGTTAAGCTGTGGCTTGGGAAATGTAATGGAGTAGAACCCAAAGACTAGAGCCATGCCACACATAGGTGACGTGGATGGAATTGTGAGCTGCTGGCTTCAGTCTGGCCCTGCCCTAGCTGCTTCAGACACTTGAGAAGTGAACCAGTAACAGGCAAATCTTGATATCTCTCCCTCTTTCTCTCTCAAATATAAATTAGTAAAATCTTTTTTTTAATGTCTTCTGGGAAAAAAAGGCAAAAAAGGAAAACAAAACAAAGAAAGAGTAGAGGTTGCCTAAGAAAAAAGGGGAAGTACTGAGCCTGGGGCAGGGCACTGTAATGTTTGAGGATGGGGTCTCATTATTTCAGTTTTTGGCTTTTTTTTTAAATTCTAGATCGCTTTGACATGTTAAACATTGTTCATTCTGGTATGTATGTATGTGTTTTATTATACTATTCTCTAAAATGTAATGAATAAAGAAACCTTCTGCATTATTACTGCGTTTTTCTAGTTGTAAATATTTTCTTTGGGCTGGCATTGTGGTACAGAGAATGGATGAGGCTACCTCCTGCAATACCAGCATGCTATATGGACACCAGCTCAAGTTCCAGCTGCTCCACTTCTGATCAATCTCCTTGATAATCACCTGGGGGAAAGTAGCAGAAAATGGTCCAAGTGTGTGGGGGCCTGCAACCACGTGGGAGACCTGGAGGAAGCTGCTGGCTCCTTGTTTCAGCCTAGCGCAGGATTCACCATTGTAACCATCTGGGGGAGCAAACCCACAGACAGAAGATCTCATTCAAAATAAAGTTTAAAATCTTCTTAAGAAATATTTTCTTTATAACTCTGTCTTGAAGAATGTCTTAACTTGCTTTGGTCTGTATGCTTCTTTGCCCAAAACTTCATTTCCAATGCCCATACCAGTGTTTTAAAATTTTGTAAGATAAGCCAATTGCTACCAATTACTCTAACCAGACAATTTGGTCAAAATGTCCCGTGGTGTAAATCAGAAGGAAAAAAAAAATAGCTATTAGTTTCTCTCAATTCCCATAATCTTCTCAATCAGCACAGTGACTCTCAAGGGTCACCACCTTCTCTCCCACGAAGCAACACAGAACATGCCACACTCATCAGCTACATTCTCTCTCTGATAAAGTCTCATGGTCTCAGAGAGAAGCCAAACTGTAAAATAAATTCTCTCGCCACTCAGCCCACATAACAAATTCCTATCAAATGTCATACATTGACTAGAATATGATAGGGCAACTCTTAGTGCTGATTAACTTTGTAAACTTTATATTATTTTTAGATGTATTTATTATTTGAAAGTCAAAGAAAGAAAGAGAAACTTCCATCCAATGATTCACTCCCAAGACGGCCACAGTCAAGTGGAAACTGTGAGCCCAGAACAATCCAGGTAGCAGGGCCGCACACAATTGGGCCATCTTCTGTTGCTTCCTCAGAAACATTAATGCCAGGTCTCCCCCACAGATTCCTATAGTGCCCCGTTGCCAGAGGGGATGAGCCTGCTGCCCACCATTCAGTCTTCTGGTGCACAGACATACAGGGGTTCTGTCTAAGCAGTTCCGATTTGTTTGGAAAATACAAATTCTTACATAGGGTAAGAAATAGCCTCAGGCCAGGAATCCCAAGAATTCCAGGAAGGGAGAACTAGGAGCATGACTGTGGAAGCCACCTCCCATGGGCCAGGGGTAGGCGAGTGAAATGGCGCTGGCCAATCAGTCCTTCTTTAAAACAACTTGACCCCTGCCCTGGTTCACACCCAGGGCTCTGTCCTTGGCCATCACTTTGCTCACCACGTGTACCCAGTGACCTTGGCTGTTAGTTGCCATCTTGTTGACTTAGTGACCTCTTGGCCCCTGAGTCCCACATGTTAACAAGGAGCTGGACTGTAAGTGGAGCAGTTAGGATTCCAACCATTGTGTTGCAAACAACAGTTTAACACACTGAACCACAAAGCCAGCCCAATTTTGTAGTATTTCAAATTTATTCTTGAGTGTCTGTATTTTCTACAGTAAGTATGTGTGCTGACTGTATAAGAAAAAAAGTGAATAGTAAGTTATGATTTTCCTTTTTTTAAAATAATAAAGATTTATTAGATATATATTAGAAAACATGCCAAAAGCAAAGGCAATCAAAGCCAAAATGAATAAATGGGACTACATCAAACCAAAAAGCGTCTGTACAGCAAAGGAAACAATTTACAAAGTGAAGAAGCAACCAACAGAATGGGAGAAAATTTTTGCACACTACACAAGTGATAGGAGACTAATATCCAGGATTTACAAAGAGCTTCAGAAACCCAGGGACAGCAAAACAAAACAAGAAAACCCTGTAACAAAATGGGCAAAGGAAATGAACAGACATTTTTCACAGGAACAGATTCAAATGACTAACAGAGATATGAAAAGGTGCTCAGGCTCCCTAGCCATCAGAGAGATACAAATGAAAACCACATTGAGGTACCACCTAACTCCAGTGACACTGGCCTACATTCAGAACTCGAATAACAACACCTGCTGGCGTGGATGTGGGGAGAAAGGCACTCTCCTTCTCTGTTGGTGGGAGTGTAGGCTAGCACAACCACTGTGGAAATCAGTATGGAGAGTGCTTGGAAAATTGCAAATAAACCTGCCATATGACCCAGCTATCCTGCTCCTAGGAATATACCCAAAAGGAGTGAAATCTGCATGTTAGAAGGGGGATCTGTAATTCTATATTTGCAGCAGCACAATCTACAATAGCAAGGACATGGAAACAAACCAGATGTGCATCCAAAGAAGACGTGGTTAAAGAAACTGTGGTATATCTACTCCATGGAATATTATTCAGCTATTAAGAAGAATGTAATTATACTATTTACAACTAGGTGGTCCCAACTAGAGACCATTATGCTCAGTGAAATTAGTCAATCACAAAGGGATAAGTACTATATGTTCTCTCTCTCTTTTTTAAAGATTTATTTATTTTTGTTGGAAAGTCAGATATACAGAGAGGAGGAGAGACAGAGAGGAAGATCTTCTGATGATTCACTCCCCAAGTGGCTGCAACAGCTGGAGCTGAGCCGATTTGAAGCCAGGAGCCCAGAGCCTCTTCCTGGTCTCCCATGTGGGTGCTGGGTCCCAAGGCTTTGGGCTGCCCTTGACTGCTTTCCCAGGCCACAAGCAGGGAGCTGTATGGGAAGTGAAGCTGCCGGGATTAGAACCAGCACCCATATGAGATCCCGGAGCATGCAAGGCGAGGACCTTAACCACTGCACAATTGAGTGCCCCCTCACCCCCGCCATATGTTCTCTCTTATGTAATGAAATCAGCTTGGAAAGTGTAACTTCAATAATCCGATCCATAGTGGTTTTTTGTGTTTGTTTGTTGCTGCATCCAATGTGTTTCAATGTTTTTTATTTCAGTTTTATTTATTCTAAATAATTTCTCTTGTCGAGTTCATTGCTGGCTTGTGGAATACACAGTGGCATCATTTTTCCCAAGAGACTTTTGTATTTCCTTTTTGTCACCCAAGTGTTGGTTACTCAGTGGCACATATTTTTTTATGGTACTGTAATTTGTTGTTGTTGTTGAGGCTGTTGTTCTAACTCATACCAGATGTTGACCTTGTTTCATGGCTACTCAATTATGGAAATGTATAGTGATGCAGTACTGGGGTCTATCATATCCAGGTGTGGGGGTATAATACAACATGCATCCCTGCTTCCAGACAAAAGATGGATTGCCGGTGAAACTGTTGGACATGTGTAGACAATGGGATGCTGGACTGTCTGACATTGTCTGTACCAGCAATGTTGGGGTACACTTAAATAAGAGACTGATGGCATTATGATTCCTTATGAAGGACTACACCATTGTAGTAAAATGGGGAAAATCTGTCAGGGAGTGGGAGTTTGGGGGGAATCCCAGTCTATACAAAATTATACCACACAATTTAAAAATTCAAAATAAAAATATATATTAAAAATCCACATTTTTGATGGAGATAAGTTAAATCTGAAAAAAGTGAATAGTAACAGTTATGATTTTTCTTTTTTAAAAGATAATAAAGATATATTAAAAAGTTGCCATTTCAGACATTTTTAATTATAGTTCTTTCATTAAGAACTTTCTCCATGTCCATCTTTACAACTTTTTCACCTTCAGCTAAAATTCAGTACCCATTAAAACCAACTCCTTCACCCCCTTTCCTCTGAGCCCCTGCTAATTTCTCTCTCAATGCATCTAACTACTCTAGGCATTTCATATGTATGCAATCACACTGTATCTGTCCTCCTGAGACTGGTTTATTCTGCAGAGTAAAACATCTCCAATGTATGTCTATGTTACAGCAGATGCCAGAGCTATTATGATTAAAGTTTTCCTCCTAAAAAAAACACTCCACTATGGCTGAGCTGCTGATGGTTGCAATAGGACATATCTTTTGAAAGAAGCAGAGCAAGGAGTTCATCCTGTGTATAGTGGGATGTGTTCCCCATGGGAAAAATATACCTCACTTCTCTTCATTGAACCCAGGGGTTTCCAAATCGACACCATAGTAAGTCATCACATTTTGTTTTTTTACAGGAAATTTCAATCTTGTAGCTCTAGCCGAGTCAAGTAGAAATTTCCTAACAGTTTCAGTGAAGGCAGATGTAAAAACCACTTAACTAGGAAGCTGTCAGGTGTCCAATTCATCCTGCTCACAGGTTTTGATATTTGATAGGCTGTAGAAACAGTACGAATCAAAACAGGATGAGTCAAAATATAGGCAGGATTGCAGACAGACCCTGAGCCCCCTTATTCCGCTTGATTGATTCTGTTTATGACAACGTGCAACCCTACCCTTTTAAAAGAGTATTGCATTTGAGTTATCCGAGGGCCAGCTTGATTTCCCCTTTCATCATTAAGAGAATAGAATTTTCTCGAGTACGGATTCACAGTGATTTCATTTTATCTCTAGAGCCTCGGAGACAGTACTTGTGAATACTAATGAGATGGCCTTGAAAGGGTAAGTTGTTAATTTTTTTTTTTTTGTGCCGGTTGGCTGGTTTGTCATTACTCTGCCGTACAGTGGCAGAAATCAGGAAATACACGTCTCTGGAAAAGCAACTTTTCCTCATTGACTTCATCTGTAGTCTCCCTTATGTTTAATCTTCATCCAATTTATATGATACATTAAAAATATTTACCATCCATGAAAAAGGTTTCAAATGATAGTTTCTTAAACTGTTCACAGAATTATTATTCAGATGGACCAGAGCTGAGCTGATCTGAAGTCAGGAACCAGGAGCTTCTTCCAGGTCTCCCATGTGGGTCCTTAAGAGGACTTAGTCCATACTCTGCTGCTTTCTGGGGTCATAAGCAGGGAGCTAGATTGGAAGTGGAGCAACCTGGACTCAAACAGGCACCCAGATGGGATGTTGGTACCACAAGCAGAGGATTAACCTGACATGTCACCCTGTTAGCCCCTACCCATTTATTTTATTAAAAAAGAAAAAATCGGGCCCAGCGTGATGGCCTAGTGACTAAAGTTATCACCTTGAACGTGCCCAGGATCCCAATGGTCGCCAGTTCTAATCCCAGCAGCCCCGCTTCCCTTCCAGCTCCCTGCTTGTGGCCTGGAAAAGCAGTCAAGGACGGCCCAAAGCCTTGGGACCCTGCACCTGCATAAGAGACCCGGAAGAGCTCCTGGCTCCTGGCTTCGGATCAGCGCAGCACCGGATGTTGTGGTCACTTGGGGAGTGAATCATCGAACGGAAGATATTTCTCTCTGTCTCTTCTTCTCTCTGTATATCTGACTTTCCAATAAAAATTTAAAATCTTAAAAAAGAAAAAAAAAAGAAAGAAAGAAAAATCTTGGGGCCAGTATGGTGGCAGAGCAAGCTAATCTGCCCGGTGGCTCTAGGATCTTACATGGGAGCTGGTTCAAGTCCTAGCTGCTCTGCATGCAATCCAGCTCTTTGCTTATGGCCTGGAAAAGCATTAGAGAACAGTCCGAGTCCTCAGGACTCTGCACTCATGTGGGAGACCCAGAAGAAGCTCCGGGCTTCTGGACTCAGAAAGGCTCAGCTGAGACTGTTGCGGCCATCTAGAGAGTGAACCAGCAGATAAAAGATTCTCTCTCTGTTTCTTTCTGTAAAAGTTGCCTTTCAAATCCAAATAAATAAATCTTTGGGGAAAAAAAAAAAACTAAACGGAGTTCAGTGCTCCAAGAGAACATACTGTGATTTTGCCATCATTTTTGAAAACATAACTTTATCATTCAAACAATAACCAAACCTTAAATGTTTTAGTGTATATTAGAACTTATTTAATTTGAATCATGACAGCAGACTCAGTTTTAGAGGTTTTTGTAGGAATTTTAACTTTACTCCTTATTTCTCATTAATACTATTATTTGTGTAACCTTTCACTTAAATACTTTTTACAGTCACTAAATTACGAGAAAGCATTCATCAATATAAAACTCTTAAATAGTCCTATCCAGGATCTTTATGTGTGATGACTCATCATTAAATCAGAAATTCTATCTTATTAAAAGTAATTCCAAGGAATAGGAGTGCCTTCAGAGGCTGAGAACTCTGAGGTCACCCACCCCCATCTGGAGACTCCACAGGTTATGGAAGAAGTCCAAACTCTGCTGTGCAGAAACCAGTGTCATCAGAACGACGGCCAGGAGCCCTAAGCGGTCTGCAGAAACAGAAGAATAATAAACTTCCTTCGGGACTAGGGAGGCGAGCTCTCTCTGGTCCTTGCCTGGCTCCGGCTCTGGATCCCCACCCTCCCTTGCGGTGACCATTAGGATCTCTGCAGAAACCCCTCAGAACAAACAAACAAACATACAAACAAACAAAAAATCTAGAATGGACAGACAACAACAAGGAAAGCTTAGAATCAGACAGGAAATGGCCAGGGTGGATTCAATCATGCCTCACTAGGTGGGACACAAAGATTAGTTACGCCTCACTGGGGTATTGGGATTTCTCTGCACACTCATCCTAAAAAAAAAAAAAAAAAAAAAAAAAAATGTTCTGTACCTGAACTGATAACACATGTCTTGCTAGAGTTATAAGCCAGTCAGACCATCCGAAAAACAACTAAGTTCAGCAAAATCATGTTTCAACACTGTAAACAGCTAAATACAAAAATAAAAATACTCGAGACAGCTGAATAGTAATCTATAGCCATTTTGAGGTGTATGGAATCTGGTTGAATATAAACCAAAAATTGAAATGTCTATGAAGAAGTCATAGGATGTAGTTAAGAACCCACATTTTCCTATTAACATACTGTTAATCAATACCATGTCAATTAATGCCATAAGGTTTTAAATGGTTGTTGATGTTATATCGGGGCTTTTAATTGATTGGTATGATATTTTGCTGGCTTTACCTTCAGACCAGAGATGGTCTCACCAAGAAATCGTTGCACCCACTAGGATAATAAGACGCTGGACTTTATGCTTGGTAAATACTTCCAATGAAAGAAGCTCAACTGAATTTGAACTGTGGTAATGCAGCAAGGTGGAGAAATGCATGATGAGGAGAGGGGTCGGGGAGGGTGGGGGGAATCCCAGTGCCCATAACACTGTGTCACATAATGCAATGTAATTAATAATAATAATTTTTTAAAAAGTAATTCCAAGGTACATGAGGTGGCACAGCATGCTAACACCCTACTTGCAGCGCCAATCGCATATGGTGCCAGCTTGTGCTCTTGGCTGCTCCATTTCTGATCCAGCTCCCTGCTTGTGACCTGGGAAAGCAGTAAAGGATGGCCCAATTCCTTCGGTCTTGCATCCCACTGGGAAACCCTGGGGGAGGATGCTGGCTGCTGGCTCCTGCCTCCTTTTCTTAGAAAGGCAGAATTATGGAGAGGAGGAAACAGAAAGATCTTGTGTCTGCTGGTTCACCCCAAAGTGGTCACAACAACTAGAACTTAGCCGATTTGAAGGCAGGAGCCAAGAGCCTCTTCCAGGTCTCCCATGCAGGTGCAGCATCCCAAAGATTTGGGCTGTCCTCGACTGCTTTCCCAGGCCGCAAGAAGGGAGCTGGAAGGGAAGTGGAGCAGAAGGGACACAAACCGGCACCCATATGGGATCCCTGCATGTGCAAGGCAAGGACCTTGGCCACTAGGCTATTGTGTCAGGCCCAATTCTGTCTTTCAAATGAAAATAAAATGCATCTTTAAAAAATAAGTAATTCCATACAAAACAAAATAAGAGGTACGAGATTTTTTTCTCCATCTAGAAACGCCCTTTGCCCCCCAAAAGAGAAGCTAAAACACATTTTCAATGAAGTGCACATTGGCCCAGGAAGAAGAATGATCCCTGAAAGATGGAAAACAAGCAGGAGAGGGTGATTGCTAGAGCTGACTCAGCGCTTTTGGGGGGGTCTCAGGCTGACTCAGCACTTTTGGGAGAGGGGTCCCAGGCTGACTCAGCACTTTTGGGAGGGGTCCCAGGCTGACTCAGCACTTTTGGGAGGGGGGTCCCAGGCTGACTCAGCACTTTTGGGAGGGGTCCCAGGCTGACTCAGCGCTTTTGGGAGGGGTCCCAGGCCACAGGGCACATTCCCCGGGCTGAGGGACAAGGCGTTGATAGTCCAAGAATCAGGAAGAGCTAGAGTTCACAAAACAGAGGAATTGAGAAGAAAGGTACACAAAATGAAATCCAAAGCACTCTTGAATATTCAGCAGAGTACTGATTAGCTCATGTGAGCAAGAAAGCCACTTGAGTCAGGGGAAAAAAGTTCCTGAAAGGAACAAAAATGACTAAAGCTCACTCGAACTAAGTAACTGAAATAGCCCAATTTCTATTCATGAAATTGAATATGTAGTTTAAAACTTCCCCCACAAAGAAAACGCAGGCCCAGATGGCTTTACTAGTGAATTTCAACCAACATTTAAGGAAGTAACAGGATCAATTATAGGTGAGTTTTCCAGAAAACATAAAAGAAAATACTTTCTGACTCACTGTATGAGGCTAACATTACCTAGGAATACCAAAACCAGACAAGCATATGATAAAAAAAAATCAAATATTAACCTAGATGCATATATTTACAACAAAATCCAACAAACTAGAAAGGATAATGCACCCAGACCAAGTGGAATTTAACTGCAGGAATGCAGACTTGTCCATAATAAAAAAAAATAGATCAATTATGATTTATACCTAACAAATCTGCCGCTTAACAAACTTACTCAAATGGAAGACCTTTCTCTCCTTCTCTCTGTAAATCTGCCTTTCCAGTAAAACAAAACAAAACAAAAACCCCAAATCCTTAAAAATAAAAGAAACAAGAAAATAGAATCTGGACCCAACACAATGGCTCAGAGGCTAAATTCTCTCCTTGCATTCATTGGGTTCCCATAGTGGGCACCAGCTGGAGTCCCAGCAGCCCTGCTTCCCATCCAGCTCCCTGCTTGTGGCCTGGGAAAGCAGTCGAGGACGGCCCAAATCCTTGGAACCCTGCACCCGCGTGAGAGACTCAGAGGGGCTCCTGGCTCCTGGCTTTGAACTGGCTCAGCTCTGGCCATTGCGGTCACTTGGGAAGTGAATGGAAGCTCTTTCTATCTGTATCTTCTTCTCTCTGTAAATCTGCCTTTCCAATATAAATAACTAAATCTTTAGAAAACAAGGAAATAAAGGAAAGAAGGAAGAGATGAAGGAAAGAAGGAAGGGAGGAAGGAAAAAAGGAAGGAAGGAAGGATGGAAGCAAGAAAACAGTATCTACAAAAAAGCCACTCAGGCTGCCCAGTGGCATTCAGCATCATGATAGAGTAGAAGATCAGTATTTGAAAGTCAGTAGTAAGAAGCCAAGTGGTGGGCAGGTGTCATTAGATCAAATGTCAAAGCCACAGAACACCAAAAAAAGAGGGTCTGCTTTGTCAACTTGGGGCTTTAGTTAATAATAATGGATCAGCATTGCCTTGTCGATTATTAATAAATGCAAAGACAATTCAGGAAGGTGTGACTTGGCAGGCTGAGCCACAGCTTGGGATGTGCCTGGTTGGAGGCTCAGTTGCTCTCTGCTGCTGATCCAGCGTTGTGCTCACACTCCTGTAAGGCAGCAGGCCCAAGGACATGAGTGTGTGCCGCTACTCACCAGGAGATCCAACCAGAATTGTCTCTTAGCTTTGGCCTGGCCTACCTTGGCTCTTGGGTATTTGAGGAGTGAAGCAACGGATGGAAGATAGTTCTCTTTCTCTGTCCAGATGTTTATGATGCCGGCATTGTGGCACAGTGAGTTAAGCCATTTGCAACACAGATATCCCACATAGGCACCAGCTTGAGTCCAAGATGATCTGCTTCTGGTCCAGCTCCCTGCTGATGCACCTGAGAAAGCAGCAGAAAAGTGGTTCACATACTTGGACCCCTGTGCCCATAAGGAGAATTGGCAGAAACTCCTGGCTGCTGGCTTCGACCTGACCCAACCGAAACTGTTGCAGCTACTTGCTGAGTAAATGAGCAGGTAGAAGTTTTCTCCCTCTCTCTCTGTATCTCTGCCTTTCAAATAAATAACGAAATAATTTATTAAAAATTAAGATGTGAATAACAGATGAGACTGGGAATGAAAATGGTATGATGTGGGAACTCTATTTTCTAATCAATTTTCCTGTAAGCCTAACAATGCCATAGCAATATTAAAATTTTGAAAAAAAAACTTACATATCTTTATAATGAAATAAATTATGTCAATTCTACCTAAATTGATTTCTAGATTCAATTACATCTTAGTGAAAATTCTATAGATTTTATTGGAAGACCCTGACGGGATGCTTTTAAAATTCATTTGTGTGAAACAAAATAGCCAGAACGACCTGGAAAATAGCCAAGGGAGAGTGTTGTGGTGCACTGAATGAATCCTTGGCCTCAGACTCCCTCACCTCATATCAGAGTGTTCATTCGTGTCCAGCTTCTCCACTTCTTTTTTTATTTTTTAAGATTTATTTATTTTTATTGAAAGATTTACAGAGAGAAGAGACAGAGAGAAAGATCTGGTTCACTCCCCCAAGTGACTGCAATGGCTGAAGCTAAGCCAATCCAAAGCCAAGAGTCAAAAGTTTCTCCCAGGTCTCCCACGCAGGTGCAGGGTGCAAAGGCTTTGGACCATCCTCAACTGGTTTCCCAGACCACAAGCAGGGAGCTAGAAGGGGAATGGAGCGGCCTGGATACAAACTGATACCCATATGGAATTTTAACATGTGAAAGGTGAGGACTTTAGCCACTAGGCTACTGTGCAGGATTCAGCTTCTCCACTTCTGATCCAGCTCCCTGGAATTGCATTCCAGGAGGTACCAGATGACAGCTCAAGTGCTTGGTCCCCTGCTGCCCACTGGCTTCAGCCGAGCCCAGGCCCAACTGCTGCAGACACCTGGGGGACGAATCAGCACAGGGAAGATCCCTTTCTGTCCCCCCTTCTCTCTGTTGCTCTGCCTTTCATATAGATGAAAAAAATAAACATTTTCAACAGCAAAACAAGGATGGATGACTAACTTGACCCGGATTCAAGACTTGTCATAATGCTGTAATATCCAAAATTACATTGTTACTTTTGCAAGATGACCCAAATGCCTGGGTCCCTACACCCACGCGGGAGACCCGGGTGAAGCTTCTGGCTTCTGATTTTAGCCTGGCCCATCCTTGACTGTCCAGCTACCTGTGGCCTGAACCAGCAGATGAATGATCTCTCTCCTGCTCTCTCTGTAACTCTGACTTTCGATAAGTGAATTCATCTTTTTCTTTAATTTTAAAAAAAGATTTATTTATTTTTATTGGAAAGGCAGATATACAGAGAGAAGGAGAGACAGAGAGGAAGATCTTCCATCCGATGATTCACTCCCCAAGTGACCCCAATGGCTGGAGCTGAGCCAATCCGAAGCCAGAAGCCAGGAGCTCTTCTGGGTCTCCCGCAAAGGTACAGGGTCCCAAAGCTTTAGGCCATCCTCAACTGCCTTCCAGGACACAAGCAGGGAGCTGGATGTGAAGCAGGGCCACCAGGATTAGAACCAGCGACCATATGGGATCCCAGCATGTGCAAGGCAGGGACCTTAACCTCTATGCCATTGCACAGGGCCCGTGAATTAATCTTAAAATAGAAGAAGACTATTGTTGAAGAAAGTGCAGATTGCATTACCCTTCCTGTGTGTTATTTTGAAAAAATGGATGCACAGACTCATCCAGTACCTCAGTTCTAATTATTAACACTAAGAGAAGAGCCAGGGGTGTATCAGACTAATCTTCAGCTTGTAAGCACTGACATTCCATATGAATGCTGGTTCATGTCCAGGATGCCCCACTTCTGATTCAGCTCCTTCTTGTGGCCTGGAACAGCAGTGGAGGATGGCTCAATGAAGCTCCTGGCTCCCAACTTTAAATCTACTCACCTCTGGCAGTTGCAGTCAATTGGAGAATGAACCAATGGGTGGCAGACCTCTCTCCCTATGCCTTCTTCTCTCTGTAAATCTTATAAATAAAAATAAATAAATCTTAAAAAAAAAAACCTATAGCACACAAAAGGCATTATTATCCTTAGTGAGTCAAAAATGTAAAAAACAAACAAAAAAGAAAACGTAAAAAAACCCCCACAAATATTTAATATTAGGAGACCAATTAAATGAGCTATAATCTCTACAAATTAAAATAAGTTTGCAGGGCCTGGCAGGGCCTAGCACGATGGACTAGTAGCTAAAATCCTTGCCTTGAACACACCAGGATCCCATATGGGCTCCAGTTCTAATCCCAGCAGCCCCGCTTCCCATCCAGCTCCCTGCTTATGGCCTGCTTATGGCCTGGGAAAGCAGTTGAGGACGGCCCAAAGCCTTGGGACCCTGCATTCGTGTGGGAAACCTGGAAGAAATTCCTGGCTCCTGGCTTTGGATTGTTGTAGCACTGGCCATTGCGGTCACTTGGGGGAGTGAATCGTTGGATGGAACGTCTTCCTCTTTGTCTCTCCTCCTCCCTGTATATCTAACTTTGCAATAAAAATAAAGTAAATCTTTAAAAAAATAAATAGAGTACGCAGCCCAGCTGACATTAAGCATGTATTTGATGACACAGCCTGTAAAGTTACATCAACTTAACAGATCACAAAACAATAGGTTTCTCCTACTTTGTTCAAAAGTAGCCATTTCTTTATGACTCTTTAATGAAGAACCATACTATTGTAGTTATATGGGGAAAATCAGTCAGGGGGTGGGAAATATGGGGAGGGAGTAGGGAAATCCCAGACTCTATGGAATTGTGCCATAAAATTCAAAAATTAAACAAAATTTAAGTATCTGTTTCTATATTTATGGGAATATAAAACAAAAAAAATTACAGATCCATGCAAAATCTCTAGCTGTTTTCCCTACAGAAACTGCACAATGCTTTTGTAACTTTTTTAAGTTTTAAGTTTAAATATTTTGATTAATATGATTAGAAAGATATGTGTATCATTTTTTAAAATCAAAAGTATCATTTCATCATGAAGAATTTCTACCTGTATCAAATTGTACCCAACAAGTCAAGATCTTGCTTTCAATGAAGAATTATCCCCACATCACAGTGAGACCTCAAGCCATCCTCCTTCCCTTTCACTTGTTTCGTATTTTGTAGCCGGTATAAATCTACTATTACTTGAATGTTTTAAAATAAGCCTGTGCATATTTCTGCAGAACATTTGAGAGGTACAGAAGTGATGATCTGGACTCCTCACGAAAATGTTGCTGTATTCAGTTCTTGCAGGGGCCTGTGGGAATGCTCCTTTCCGACCCTCTCAGTAGGCAAATATGGGCTGGCAAGCAAACACAGCCTCATGTAACCAGGGCAAAGTTGGCCGCACTTTTCACGCCAGAGAGCTGGGTAATTATTTTCTTGTTTTACTATTTCCTTCATCACTTGTCTTATAAGTGTGTTCGTATCCATTGCTTTATAAAACATCATAAACAACAAGATCAATAAGTCCATCATCTATGTACATATACGTTAAAGAAACTAGGGACTTTGTCACACATTCGATTTGGATGCTGCCTTTTCTGTCAGGTTCTCTACCTTTAAATAACCTCTAGAACAAATTCTTTTCTTAAAAAGTCTACATTTTATTATTTGCACGAACTTCCCACAGGGATTTTAGTCAGTTCGGTTCACTGTAGATTGAGGTTATCTCGGACATTAAAGTGTGCCCTTCGCTGGGAAAGCTAAGCACGTCTCAGAGGAAACAAGGTGTCGCAGACATGTTTGTGCCCCACGGCGGGAGGTGCGCGGAGAGGGGCGATGGTAGAGGAGGAAGAGTGGGGCGGCCGGCGTGGGGGTGCCTGGTGCAGTCCCCGGGTTCGAGGAGGCCAGGTTGGCGGCCCCGAGCGGGGATGCCCGGGAAGCCTGCCCGCTGGGGCTCCGGACGCCCACGTTCCCGCCATCCGCTGAGCAGCACTGCGCCCCTGTGGCTCAGCCCTGGCACTGCAGGCCCGCAGCCTCGGGAAGCCATTTGGATTGCTTCTTCACTGTTTTCTTTCTTTTCGGTAGGTTAAAACTATGATATTTTTCTTCATCTCACGAGTAGAAGTTGCACACCCCAAGTGATAGATTATGTGCAGTCTGGGTTTGTAACAAACAACCTTTTCAGAGCCCTGAGCCTGTACTTAGGTAAATGGCCCTAGCTCTTTTCCTCAGCACCATCTCTCAGCGCTCTGCCCTCACACAGGCCCTGTCCTCCGGCCACCGCCATGCAAGTCCTCCAACCGCGGGGCTGCTCCCTGCCTACCGCACTCTACCCGTGCTAAGCAGACCGCGTCCTCTCTTCTCTCACTGCACTGTCAAGTCTTGGGTAAGGGACTGGATTGCCTAGGTGCTGTAAGTTGTGTCTGCCATGCGTGTTCTCCCTCCTCCCCCTGACATCCCAACAGTAATTCCCAGGCATTCCTTTCTCAACCTCAGGAGATGGAGGGTCCTTCTGGTACTGTTCACCATTCCTTTTTGCCCCAGAGGCAGCAAGTTCCAAACAGAAAGTAGATACCAAGTGTGCCCCCAATTCAGTTCCATGGTATTCAATCCTACCCCCAAGTACGGGGGCCCAATCTGTCCCAGACGCTCACTGACATCATGGGAGTGGGGTGCAGAGGGAAGAGAGAAAGTAGGGGATGAGGAACCAATCACTCTTGCTACTAACTTTGCATTATATGTTGTTCTTTTCAAGCACTCCCTGCCGGGTCAAAATGTAGGATACTGAATGATTTGCATGCATCCCGTGTGTTAGAGACATGCTGTCTATACCAATTGTGTCTTTCTACAACATAAAACTTTACAAACGATCCATCAGTTCAACTATGAGCCAAAAGGAAGCTCAAACAGCACCCGAGGGCCTCAGAGCTCTTAGCCTCACTCAGAAGTTGCTCTGGGGGTGGGAGAGGGGATGGAATGAGTGAGGCACCTGTGGTCCTGGCTTTCACCGATGCAAGTCAATGTGGTAATCTTATTATTACCTATTTATTTGTAAGATGGAGTGGCAGAGGGACACAGAGAAAGGGCTCTTCCATCCATTGGTTCACTCCCCCCAGATGGTCCCAACAGCTAGGACTGAGCCTGGCCAAAGCCAGGAGCTTCTGGATCTTCCATGTGAGTAGCAAGGGCCCAGGCACTTGGATAACCCTCCATGCCTTTCCAGGTACTTAGCAGGGAGCTGGATCAGAAGTGGAGCAGCCAGGATTCCAAATGGCCTCCTATGGGATGCTGTCAAGGTTGACCTCGGTAGTATTTCATATTTTTCAACATGTAATCACACAAGAATGAATAAAATAAAGATAATGAACCAGAAAAGTCAACCCTTGAGAGTGGTGAGTCTTACAGAACCCTCACAGCCTGATGCACGGGTCTTCTAGAGTTGCCAGCCGCTGTACACTAGACACAGCATGCTGGGTCTGCAGTCTTTTTTTTATGTTTTTTTTTTAAAGATTTTTTTTTTTTTTTATTGGAAAGGCGTATATACACAGAGGAGAGACAGAGAGGAAGATCTTCCGTCCGATGATTCACTCCCCAAGTGAGCGCAACGGCTGATGCTATGCCAATCCGAAGCCAGGAACTTCTTCCGGGTCTCCCACGCGGATGCAGGCTCCCAAAGCTTTGGGCTGTCCTCGACTGCTTTCCCGGGCCACAGGCAGGGAGCTGGATGGGAAGCGGGACTGCCGGGATTAGAACCGGCGCCCATATGGGATTCCCGGGCACACAAGGCGAGGACCTTAACCACTGCGCCACCGCGCTGGGCCCTGGGTCTGCAGTCTTAAGCACCGCATCCAGGGTGTGGTTGGCCAAGCCTGAGTTTCTCTAGGCTGCACCTGTAGGTGTTGTTTGCTTCTGCCTTGAGGTTAGTAGGACACATGTTTTTCAGTGTTTGTTTGCTTGAGGACTCAGGCCTTACTGACCACACGGTCCTCTGTCTCTGCATGTGAAATCTGTTCTGCTCAATGCAGACAGGTGGGGTATCCACGTCATCCTTGACGGTAATGCCTGGCTCTGCATGTGATGCCAATACACTGCCAAAACCATGAACCTTTGCCCTAGAGCAGCTGCAACGTGGCAGGGAACTCCTGAGAAGCTAAGCCTCAAGGAAACGGGACTGAATGGTGAGCATTCAGCAGAGGGGGTGGAACACCATTGGAGGGCAGCAGTGGCTTGGCAGGTGTACTGGTTTTGCCGGCTCGGCATCCCTTCTTCCTTGTTCTGTGCTAGAAACACCCTGATTTTCTTACCTGATTCATCCTTGCTCCCTTGCCCCACCCTCAGCAGGCACACACGCATCTGCCTAGCCCATCTAAGCTCTTAACTTGACTGTTTCAAAGCAAGAATTGCACTAAGATTTAGACATACCTGGTCCTTTAGCTTGGAGTTCTACTTTTGGAGTTCCCTGTGACTGAGCCAGTTAATCCTCTGCCACTTAGAAAAAAAAAAGTTTATTTATGCCTATTGAAAAGGCAGTGTTACAAAAAGGAGAGACACGAGAGAGGTCTTCGAGGGTCATTGCAGCAGTTCATCAGGGTAATCGTCCATCTGTAGAGCCAGTTTGTGTCCTGGCTGCTCTACTTTCATCCAGCTCCCTGGTTGGGGCCTGGAAAAGCAGTGGAGGACGGCCCAAAGCATTGGGACCTTGCACCTGTGTGGGAGACCCGGCAGGAGCTCCTGGCTGTGGATCAGCTCAATTGCAGCACTTCAGCCATTTGGAGAATGAACCAGTGATCAGAAGATTTTGTCTCTGTCTCTCCTTCTACTAACTAGTTCACTCCCCAAACAGCCACAATGGAACCGGGGGCTTCCTCTAGGTCTCCCACATGAATGACTTGAGCCATCTTCCACTGCCTTCCCAGGTCATAAGCAGGAGCTAGATTGGAAGAAGAGCAGCTGGGACACAAACCAGTGCCCACATGGGATCCTGATGCTGCAGATGGAGGATTGACCTGTATACTGGGGCACTGGTCCTCGCTTTTTTTTTTTCTTAAGTGGGTTTTATTATTTTATAACCCAAAAGTAACAAAAGTGTGTGAGATTTTCAAATGAAATAACTTTTCTCTGCTTATACAAAGAAGATACATTAGTCGATGTGTCCAATTATTTGGGAATTCTTTTATTCTTCTGGGGTTGCAAGTTCCTTCACTGCACTTAGCAGAGCCCAACTTTACTAAACATGAAAGACCCGTTTATTTGGTTGAGTCTGGCCCTTATTTGTTTGGGGCAGCATCTTTTAAAAGTTGCCAACACATGTGAAAATGAGAATAACAGACTTCTTTCTCAGAGCTGCAGAAGTTGAATTGAAATAACTTCTCTGGAATCATTGTATGCTATAGCATTGTTGAGTGCTACTGTCAGAAACATCAGTGTCATTATTCTCATCTTTTATTTTTTGTCACAAAGTTGCTGGGCAGTTACTGATAGTTTTAAAAGATACAAGCTGTAATTGCACAAATAAATAATTTTTTTTTAAAAAAGGAAAAGGTGATTCCTTTTAGGCTATCCTCATTCCACTGACATATTGCATGCTAACGAAGGTGCTTTGGAAACAAAAGCTCTCCCTGATTCTGAGATTCTGTTATCACCGTGTCTTCGATGTTGTTGATTTGCGTGGATGTTTCATTTCATTCTAAAACAAAAAAGCCCACAGGCTGTTTTATAGGGTACAGCTTTACACAATGAATGGCTCTATCTTGGCTTCCATTCTCTTCAGCCTCTTTGTGGCATATAACCACCCAACAGCCCACTCTGAAATTCCTTAGCTTCGACTCAGCACCGCTACATTTTCCTCCTTCTTCTTGACCTTTGCCTTGGCTTTGGACTGCTTTCTCATCCCCACTCAGCTCCCAACTCTAGGGATGCCTGCACCCCCCAGGCACAGAGTGCTCTCACTGCTCAATTCCCAAGAGAATATTTCTTTCTTATTGATCTCACATCAATGTCCATGGTTCCATCTTCCTGCTATTCATTTTAACGCCAATGTCCTGCCAGTGTGTCACTTTCAGTGGTTTCACAAACTCCACAATCTTCAGTATTGCAGTTGGTGGCATGTGCAACGATCCCATTTCAAATAGTGGCACCATTGTTCTCACGTCCATGTCCTCCTTCCTGCTTCCCTGTCTTTCAATCCCTCCCTCCTCGCCCTTCTCCCTGCTCTTTCGGTTCCTGTCACAGTCACTCTTTCTCTGCTCTTTAAAGACATCCACCTTATCCAGGGTCCTCATCATCTCACTATCCATCCTTGGAGCTGATCTCTAATGAAATCTTGACCATCCGCATTCCTGCCAGTCCTGTGGATTGCAATCTAGGATGCCTCTTGGTGAACTCCATGAGACAAGACATCCACACGAGTGAGCTTGGTGCCCCAGCACCTGGCACTGTGTCCAGCACGGTTATGGGCCTTAATGGAAGATCACTCCTTTTGCTCAAGAGTTACTTCTAGTGTGACCAGTTTGGCTTCTTACCTTGATGCGATCTCGTAACATCACACCCTCCATATCTGATTTCTGGCTGTTTTATGGGAGAAGACCATGTCCATATCCATCTGATTTTTCCTTTTATAAACTAACATTACACTAACAATGAAGACCAAACTATATTAACACTCACTAAGTCTCCAATATCAGTGTAATTTGTCTTCATAACTAGATTATGATGTCTTGAAAGCCAGAAACTCTATTAACTGCTGCAGTCTTTTGATTTACTGCCTAACAAAACACCCTTCACCACAATACTGTATTTAACCTATTAAAGGAAAAACAAATGATGTGTTTCCTATTCACATTTACTTTTCTTTCATTGTTATAACATTTCTATGTCTCATAGCATGTAACTCTAGTGGCTGTGAGTAAAAGTAGTCCCTGATACTGGTTGATTACTATAAACAGGCTTGAGGTCAGTGTTGCGGGGACAGGAAAAGTTACTACCAATAATGGTTGCAACCCATAAAGATGCTGTTTTGAGTCCCAACTGCTCCGTTTGCAATCCAGCTCCTTGATTACAGCCTGGGAGAGCAGCAGGTGATGGCCCAAGTGTTTAGGCTCCTGTCATCCATGTGGGTGATCCAATGAGGCTCTTGGCTCTTGACTTTGTCTAGTTCAGCCCTAGCCATTGGGGACAACTGGGGTGTGAACCAGCAGATGGAATGAAGATCTCTCTTTCTCTTTGTATACATGTGTTAGATGTGTATGTGTGTGTGTGTGTGGCATTCTTTTTACAAATAGATGTTTTGTATTTTAATTTATTTCATTCATTTGGAAGCCATAGAGAGAGATTCCCAAGCACAGTTTCACTTCACAAATTGTAACAACAGCTGCGGCTGGGCCCAGGCCAAAGCCAGGAGCTGAGAACTCAATCCAGGTCTTCCGTGCAAGTAGCAAGGGCCCAAGCACTTCAGCCATTGTCTGCTGCCTTTCACAATGCACCCCAGCTGGATGCTGGGTCTAGAATAGAGCCAGGCATCAAAAGCTGGCACTCTGACATGGGATGTGAAAGTCCGAAGAGGCATCTAAGTCATTAGACCCAACACCCACCCACTGAGCAGCACTCTACTCTTTCTCCTCGGCCTCTAAGTCTAATATAAAATTGTATTGTAATGACCTAAAATTGCTTGTATTTTTCTCTGATGACACAAAAACTTAGCCTGGAGGTGGTGGGGGCAGGCCCAGTATTGTGGCTTAGCAGCTTTAGCTGCATCTTCGAATCCTGGCATCCCATACCTAACAGGGTTGCTTTATATTCCAGCTTCTCATCTTCCAGTTCAGCTTCCTATTAATACACCTAGAAGACAGTGGACGATGGCCCAAGTGCTCAGGCTCCTGCCACCCACGTGGAAGACCCAAACAGGGCTCCTGGCTCCTGTCTTTGGCTTGCCTATGCCCTGGCTGTTGTAGCCACTTAGAGAGGAAACCAGTGGAGGAAAGACTGGCTCTCTCTTACTCTCTATCACTCTGCATTTCAAATATATAAATAAATCTTTCAAAAATATATATGTCAGGGAGTATCTTTTTTAAAAAAAGGTTTTATTTTACTTTTATTGCAGAGTCAGATATACACAGAGGAGGAGAGACAGAGAAGAAGATCTTCCGTCCGATGATTCACTCCGCAAATGGCCGCAACGGCCAGTGCTGCGCTGATCCTAAGCCAGGAGCCAGGAACTTCCTCCAGGTCTCCCACGTGAGTGCAGGATCCTAAGGCTTTGGGCCGTCCTCGAATGCTTTCCCAGACCACAAGCAAGGAGCTGGATGGGAAGCGGGGCCACCAGGATTCCAACCAGTGCCCACATGGGATCCTGATGTGTTCAAGGCGAGGACTTTAGCCACTAGATCACAGCACTGGGCCCCAGGAGTATCTTTTAATGCAAACATAAGAAAGCACCCAATTTAATTTAGCTTTCATTTTTAAAAAATGACAAGAGAGGGACCCAAGCTGTGGCTTAGTGGGCTAAGCTTTTGCTTGTGGTGCAAGCATCCCATATGGGCACCTGTTTGTGTACCAGCTACTCCATTTCTGATGCAGCTCCCTGCTTCTGTCTTGGAAAAAGCAGTGGAGATGGCTCACGTCTTTGAGCATCTGTACCCATGTGGAAAGTGCAGAAGCAGCACCTGGCTCCTGGCTTCAGCTCGGCTCAACTCCAGCCATTGTGGCCATTTGTGAACCAGTAGACCGAAGATCTCTCTCTTTCTTCCTCTTTCTGTAAACCTGATTTTCTTTTCAAGTAAACGCAAATAAAATTTTTATTTAAATTTTTAATGAGAAGGGACAACCATAATAACAGCTGTTGACAAACACGACTGAATAGACAGAAGTTAAAATGAATGACTGACCCTGACATGCTACAATCTATACAAAAGGTGCTTAGAGAAAAGGAAGAATCTTCCTTTCTTCCTCTCCCTTTCTCTCTCTTTCCCCACACCTGGAATGTCCCAGCGATCACCTGGTAGTCCAAAACAATTCACTGGCCTCTTCAAATTCCAAACTCCAAGCTGGGGGGTTATTTTGAGTCCTTGGGTAAAATCTAACACATTGTGTCAACGCAGGAAGAAGCCTCAGAAATAGAGTCCTCACAGCTCCAAACCTTCTTCATGCATCTGAATAACTTAAATCTACACACCCTCCCCCCAGCCATCCTTTCATCACTGGCACACTGTAGACATTACTAACGTGAAGCAATAGTGCACTCGCACACTCTCTGAAACAATTGAGCTAATTGTGACCTTGCCAACTCCTAACAAGAATGCTAGTGTGCATGACTTTGCAATGGCGCCCCGACCTACGAAGAGATAGCAGCACTTTTGTCTTCAGGAGCCAGGGCTCACACAGATGGGGCACTTGGCCGAGGCTGAGGTTTTGGGGGCTAAGCTCTTGGCAGAAGCATCGGGAAGTTGGCAGCTTCGTTCAGAAAGCTGACATCCCGATCATCCTCAGCTCCCCTCGCAGACTCGTCGGACACACAGTTCACCCTGCTCCCTCCCTTCTCCATCAGCACTTTTGTTTGGAGCAGTGCTTTTCACTCTGTTTCTCTGACATTGCCGAGTGTCACCTGAAGGGAAAAATCATCACAGCTTAAAAACTGTGCCCTCAGAGTAACTCTGAGTGTTGCATTAAATTCTGGATTGTCTGAACACTTACTGGCATATGCCACTGTATAGTGCAATCATATAAGAATGTATTAGAACCAGGTTACCAACTGAGAGTTGTTTTATTTCAAGAAGTAGAAAATGAATCCGAATTTGAATATTAAGAATTTAAGTGAATCTTTAAATATTGCTGGAGTTTGTTCTTTTAAAAAAATCATGTATTTATTTATTTGAATGATGAAGTTACAGAGTGAGCAAGATAACTTCCATCTGCTTGCTCATTCCCCAAATGGCTGCAACAGCCGTGGCTGGGTCAAGCTGGAGCCAGGAGCTCCATGTGGCTCTCCCACATGGATGGCAGGGACCCAAGATCTTAGGCCATACTCCACTGCTTTCCCAGGCACATTATCAGGGAGCTGCATTGGAAGTGCAATAGCCAACTTTATTTTTTTTCATGATCCAGTTCCATGGACTCCCTCCCCAATCTCCTTTTCCCCAACTGTTTCCCTCTAAATTATTACATTAATATACTCCTTCAGCAACAGTCAGTCACAAGTTCATCATTTTTATTGGAAAGGCGGATATACAGAGAGGAGAGACAGAGAGGAAGATCTTCCATCCGATGATTCACTCCCCAAGTGAGCGCAACGGCCCATGCTATGCCGATCCCAAGCCAGGAGCCTCTTCCGGGTCTCCCACACAGGTGCAGGGTCCCAAAGCTTTGGGCCATCCTCGACTGCTGTCCCGGGTCACAGGCAGGGAGCTGGAAGGGAAGTGGAGCTGCCGGGATTAGAACCGGTGCCCATATGGGATCCCGGGTGTGCAAGGCGAGGACCTTAACCACTGGGCCACCGCACCAGGCCCACAAGTTTATCATTTTTAAATAGCCAACTCTTAAGCTAGGACTCACAGGGAATGCTGACATTGGCTTAACTCAATACACCACAACACTGACCCCAGTTTATCCTTCTTATTCAAGTATATGAAAGTACTTCAAAAGTTGGTGGAAAATAGAACTAAAAGATATATTTGTTTGGTTGCAAACAATGTTAAAAAGTTTTGCAGGTTTTTTTTGTGATATGTTGTTCCCATGAAGCTTTTGAAATCCCCTTGGATTTGCTATACCTCTGAATGGGGAAGAAAAGCATTACAGTAAGTTACCCACCTGTTCTCTTCCACCCTATCGCCCCCACCCTGCCTGAAGCACTTTAAGACATTTGCATGAAATGATTCCTGCAACAGAGCATCTTGCGTATAAATGTTAGCTTTCAATAAAGTTGAGCTATTATTGTCTCATTTACTCCTCATAACAACATTGAGATGTAAACTATTGCTGGTGTCTTGCGGATGAGGTTCAGAGAGGCGAAGGAACCCCCACAAAGTCCCAGCAACCACAGAAATGTTGCAGTTGTCTCTAGTGTCCAAATCCCTTGCACTCAACTCCCATGTCTGCCATATTTATTGTTTACCTTCTTTGACAAGAGAGTAAAAGCTGAGAGAAAACAATTATTCACACCGGCCACAGGGTCTCTTTGGTGGCCTACCATGGTTCTGCTGCAAAGGGTACTGATGGCCATGACACAAAGAGCTCTCTCACCCACAGTTGACATTTGTCCATTGTAGTCTTGGAAATGTCATCTTCATTACCATGCCTTTAAAGGAACTATTCCTTAAATTGCTTTCTGGGAACATACGAAGGCACCTAGAACATGTATTTAGCATGGCAGGTAAGACATTGCTGGAGCTCAGAGCTCCTGTCTCCACTGAGCACATGGGTTCAAGACCCAGCTCTG